>NC_046664.1:140209451-140257166 GCF_010883055.1 Belonocnema kinseyi | reverse complement strand
CTTCGGTAAAAAATGGAATAAAAAGGAAAATTTGCTCTAAATGTGGTCTTTATATCGCAGCCATAAACAGACTGCAATGCCATCAAAAGTCGTGTGGTGCATCAGATTTAACTTCAAAAGTTCGTCCGGTACGAATTGCAGCTACTCGGCAAAAAGAATTTCTAGCCATTATCAAAAACTTCGAAAATGAAGAAGAATGGGAATGGCCAGACAAAGATTCAGTTGATGACAGCAACGTTTCATGCCCAATGGAAAAAAGAAACGAAATAACAAAATCTCCACTAATTACTATTGATGAGCATTTGCAATCTGTTTGGGAAAAACAATAAGGCTCCGACAGACAAAAACATTTGTTTAGAAATAAGTTGTTGTATTGTAAAAAGACATAAAAGCAATATTTGTTTCATTTTTGTGTTGAATTTTATGACAAAATATATATGAGATTTTGATCGGAAATTTTCTATTGAACTTTATATCCTTGAATTTTTTTATTTTCACAGGGGGGGGGGGGTCATAAGAAGTGTCACGCAATTATGAAGGGCGGACCGGAGCTACCGTCACAGTTTGTCGCGCGGGGGGGGGGGCAAAAAGGCCGAAATTTGCGTCACGTAATTTATGGACGACCCCTGACAACACTACAAGAAACGAAATATTATATTCCCTGGTAACAGATGATATAACATTTGTATTGGCATACAAGTCATTAATGCCTGTATGCAATATCTTGCTGATGAGAACCGAGCACCCAAAGCTATTAATCTATGAAAAGAATCAGGGCCTATCTGTTTTTGAAAATCAAAAAATCGCAGTAAAAAATTTGGATATTTTTACATATGTCAATTCAAAATTTGTTTACGTAGAAAGACACCTTCGCACAGAAGTAAAGCAACTTTATCGAGATGTTCTATCTGAAAAATGTAAACTCGAACAACAAGTATTTAGAAATTCACTAATTTTGGCTACTCAGGCATCCGACGAATTCGCTTATCATTTGATGAAAGGACCGGGTTATATGGCAGTAGTAGCAGGGGAAGTAGTCCATATAGTTCAATGTGTTCAAGCCGAAGTTGTTTTTCGAGAAACTAAAGAATGCTATATGTAACTCCCAGTATTCAAAGGAAATCGAACATTTTTTCTAACGTCACGTACCCATATTATTTCAAACACAGGCACTCAAATAAGTTGTAACACATGTGTTCCATCAATGTATTTCTTTGGTGAAAAATGGTTTAAAATGTTACCCAATCCTATTGAAGGACCAACACCTAATATTATAATGCCCAAAACACAGCCCACATGGGAATACACAAATCCCTCATCTTTGGCCACAAGTGGCATATATTCATAAGCCGATCTAGATAAATTAAGAGATCATATTATATTTCATGCGGAGAAACCTATGGTTCTAAATACCTTAGCAAGGGGAGTAATGGGATAACCCGCAAATAAGCAGGGCATCTCTGTATTTAACCTCTTGGATGAAGACACAATCGATAGGATCGCTCAATTAGCATGGGGAAAATTCTGGACTCTTTTTACAAACTTTGGTACAGCTAGTGCAGGATTAATAGGAATAATAATTATATTTAGAGGAATCAAACTAATTGCAGATACCTTAATCCACGTTTACACTCTTCATAAAATATTCGGCTGGTCATTATATCTTTTAGGAGCCTTTTGGGATTCCGTGACTAATTTATTGTTACATCTAGGAAAGCGACCACCTGCTAACGGACCCAATACCATAGAATCACAGGCACCTATAGCATCAGCACCACACGCACACATAGAAGCACGGAGCACTCCATTGAACATTTCTCGCTATCTTGACTCCAATACAGGTAAAGAAGAAGCTATCCCACTCACTACAGAAGCTACTCTATATCCTCATTCACAACTCAAGGAAGCTCGTAGTACAATTAACTACTCAATTCAACTTTAAACTTTCCTCAGCATGTTGCATGAATCCTATACAACTCTTTTGAATAATTTTCTTCAACAAAAAAGAGAACCTCCTCTAGAATACAAGTTATCAATTGCCTTAGATTCCAACAATGAATATCATATTCGAGTCCAATTGCAGTATCAAATGTTTGTAGTTATTAGTACTGGAAAAGATGAAGATTTAGTCAAACAAAATGCAGCACGAAGTCTATTAATGGCAGTGACAGATGGTACAGAATATAAATTAGAGCCATTTCGACCTTCCTTCAGTAGCGAAATATGCGAAAAATTGCAAGGACTATGTGCACTGCGCAATCTTCCACATCCTCAATTTACTACATTACATATTAAAACATCAACTGAAAACCCTACTTGGATAGCAATTTGTACTGTTCAGGATATTAAACAAACAGGAATGTCCGACTCACTTAAAGAACCAAAAAATTTTGCTGCCATAAAAGTAATTCATTTAATATCAAATAGAGGACTCCTTAATTCAACTTACGAAGGAATTTTAGCGAACTCACTTCAAAACTTTCATAATTTCTGTGCATGACTCTTCTTTGAACTTACCAAAAATTCCTGAAAACAACTCTATGAATGCTCTAGAAAAAAACTCCACTCTTTCTTTTGAAACAACTCCTGCATTTACTTCCTTTGACACTGTAGACCGTTCGACAGATACTAATTTCACAAAAAGAAGAAGACTAGGCAGAATTCCAAAACCCTGTTTACCAACTAAACATTTTTATGTACCCCTCGATAAGCCAGGGCCGTCTGGAAAAAGTTATAAAAAATGTTGTAAATGTGGATTCAGGCCCCCAAATCAATATCATAAACGTTAATTAAAATTCCGTACTTCAGGTACACAACTTCAATGGAGCACTATTACGAAGAAGTTACCCACACCCCAAGATATCCAAGGAAATTAACCATATCTAACTCCATGGGAATTCTAAATCACGTGGAAATTCTCAAGAATTTCACTATCAAATATGGATTACCATTGCCACAAACGATAACCTATCTAGATCAACATTCTCGATCGCATTCGTTTTTTTTCGCCCAAGCCTCTACTTTAGAACACCTTGTAATTCAAAGCGGTAAAACAAAAGAGTTTCGCCATAAATAAAGCAGCATTAGGACTCCTTAAATTATTGCTACAATATTACGATCTTTGTGATAAAGATGACACAGAAACATATCCAAAGAAGATCAAGACAAAAGATCAGGAAGTTCAAACTGATCCCAGACCCAAATTGGTTCAATGGGAAAATTCTTGCCATTACTGTAATACCCAAGTACATTCTACAAAAGAATGTCTTAGGAATATCATAAAAAAGGTTGATAAAACAACGCAAATCTCGCCCCCTACTCAGTTACGAAATTCTCAATTTCTGAATCGACTTCTTCGACCATTCTCGAAACAAACTCCTAGACCTAAAACTTCTCAATTATAAAAACATTGTTTTATAATAACTTTTGTTTTCTTTTTACAGGGTTCCGGGAAGCACAATGAATTCAAAACTTCAACTTTCACCTGGTATCTTCTTGATATTATTTCTAGTTATCCCATCTGATGCGACAACCTCGTACATCGATTCTATTTTTTCGAACTCATTAGGCGTTTATCTTGAGCCTATTATCGATATTCTAATACTAATGTCAAGTCAGTGACTTATCTTCTTCAAGAAATTTAATTACTTTCTAATCAAACATATAATATTAATAGTCCTTCAATGAAAAAAGATCCATTTTTAGAAAAAGTTCAGAAGACGTTTGAAAAATTAGAAGAACATCAAGAAACTTCTCTTTATTTACCCGAAGATAATTTATTTCTTATCCTTAACCAGATCTCTCCAAAAATAAAAAAAATTTCTAAAATCATGTCAAGGGTCGAAGAATTTAATGAGCAAATCGGGTTTAATGCCATGTTCAATAATCCTGCCTTTGAAAATGTAACAAAAGATTTAAAAGAGACTATTGAATCGTATGCCTCTCTTTTACGACAACTCCTAGAAGCCCTCACGCATACAGTTAGAAATTCATGGCAACCTCTACTCTTTCCCAAATCTTTCCTTAATTTCAAACTAAACCTCTCGAGTTCTTTTTTCTTTAACATTCTTCCATTTTCAAAAATTAAACACTTTATTGTAAAAAAACTATTTAGTTTTCATTTTATCTATTCCTGTACCTACTTCAGATAAATTCCATGTATTCAAGCCGCATGCATTTCCTATTTTCTTCGACATTATTAACAAACACACTTTGTCAATTCACCATAAACCTCAAATTTCTTACCTTGCCCTTTCATAAAATAATGCAAACTATTTTATAGCAGACGAACAATTTATTAAATCATGCTATGAAACTGATATTGGAAACTTTTGCTATGCCAATTACCCAATAGTCAACACTAGAGAAAATCCTCTCTGTGAAATATCAATTATCACTAAAGCCAAACCCTATAATTGTCAATTCTTTGTAAATATTAACAAATATTACTTCTGGAGTCCATTACAAAATCACTATGGCTGGCTCTATTCAACCTTTTTTCCAAAACGATTTCAATTATTTTGCCCTGAAAAACCAGACGTTTTCATTTATATTAAAAACAACGGAATACTATAATTAAATCCAGACTGTAAAGTAACCCCTGAAATAACATCTTATCAACCAAATAAAAATGTCAAAATATTGGATACTTCAATTTCAACACAAAAATCAACTCTTTCACTTTCCTCCATAAGTTCTTTGCTATACAATTATTCAATGCAACAACCCCAGTTACTTAAAAGAATACTTTATCATTTTGAGCATAAGGAAAACATGCCATTATCTCTTCTTGAAGACGAAATATATATCCTAGAAAAACTTTCTAAAATGCCACAAATTTTTCAAAATGACGAGTTGTTACGTTTTACAAGTCAAGAAATCTTATTAATTTTAACGGGGATAATATTGCTTACAGTAATTCTACTTGGATTACTTATTTTTAAAATTGGAAAAATTAATAAAAATTTTAAAAACTGAAAACCAATTGTGACGGAAATAAAACACATAACTCCATTAAGTTTGACGGACAAGCCTTTACTTGACGAAATCAAATTTCAGTTTAAAAAAAAAACAACAATAACAAAAAAGTGGGAAAATTGAGATCTAAGATTACATAATTATATATCAAGTTACTTCTGAAACAAATTAAATCTAACAACCACAAAATAAAAAAATAAATAAACCAACAAAAAGAAATTTTAAAAAATATATATATAATATATTTAAAAAAATGTTATTAGAAAATAAATATATATAATAATTTGTTTTTACATTACTAACAAAAATTACTATAATTTAATCAGGTAATTTCGCTCCTTAAAATTATATTTAAATTATTCACGTAATTCGATCTAATTTAATCAGAATATCACTTTTTTAACACTAGTTTTTCCTTCATTGAATAGGAAAATAGAATTTAAATCTATATTTTTGAACATTTCTTGTAAATATCTTTTATTTGCCTCAATTCCTGGCATATTTGGCATTAACCAGTCCCAAGGCATTAGGACTGTCGTTCCCTTCAGAGAAATTTCCCGATCCTCTCAAGATAATTTCCAAGTCGTTTTTTGACCTGTCTATTTCTCTTGAGAACTTCCATTCTAAAATTATAAAAATAATAATTAAAATTATTACTTTTTAAAATATATAACCCCCTTTATACAAACATTAATCATTAAATTAATTCTAAACTCACCCTAACAATCTCGGAACCTCGAAATAGCCATTCAGGCAGAATTTTTACGGCTAATTGTCCCAACGGCATGTCCATATTTTTTTTGAATTTTCTTTGTCCATTCTTCAACCAGCGAATAAGTTCAAAATTTGCAAGCTAAAATTAATCAAATGAAAAAAAATATATAAAATTCTATAACCATTATATAATAATATTTTTTAATTTAATATTAAATTTATAAGCTTACTTTTTCTAATTTTCTTTCATTGGAAATACGATAAAACTGCTGATTAATAAAAAAAACTCCATCAGATCCGTGAATTATGAATTGACTTCTAACCCTATCCATCAATTTTAATTAATTTAATCAATTTTATCAATCAATTAATTTATCAATATAATTTTATAATCAATTAATTTATCAATTTTAATAAATTTAATAATAAAGTTATTTTTTTCATCTTCTACATTCCGTAATAAATTGTTTAAACGTTCTTTATCAATGTTTGAAATTGCCGTAATGACAAAATTAGTCACCGGCACATTTTCAATCCTATTTTTCGTCCATTATTTCACCATTTTTTTCGCAAATATCCGCATTGTTATAATCCACCAAATGCGATACTTCATTTAAAAGATTTTCAAAATCGCAAGAACTTTCAATATCTTCTAAAAATTCAAAACAATCAATATAAAAAGAATCTAATTGATCTTGAATCATGGTTTGCTTTTTTCCCTTCTATAATCACGATAAAACTCTGATAAATTAAACTCTGAATCTTGATTAAAATATGAGATCCCCGAAAAACCAAATCTCAAAATTTTACGACTTTTCAACCAATCTTTTTCCTGCATAATGATCCCGACTGCAAAAGAACCAGCATTTACCAACTCAAGATTTATAGATGGCGTTCTTCCATGCAACCATCCTATTTTTTACAATTGTTTTAATTATTCTAATAATAAAACAATTAAACGTTTCTGCCCTTTTTGTTTTAAAACATTGAATCAAGGAGAACAAGAAGAATTAGATTTTCATTTAGAATGGCATTCTATGGCTAAGTTTAATATACACACTAAATGCTATAAATGCGCCGTGGAACTAATTAAACCACGATGCAAATCAACTGAATGTTTGTTATGTATCGAAGAATTTCTGGTTAGCCAGAAGGCCATTTTAAGGAATGAAGAGGTTATAGTAACAGAACATTCATAATTTGTTTTAATCCGCCTTTTTATATAACTCTCATACTTTTTTTTCTCTTCTTTTCTTCTATTCCATATATATAAATATATATCTAATGCATGTTCTGACAAATAAAAAAAATTTTATATTTCTCTTCAGAAATGACGCCCCCAACCGAAGAAATTCCATTAGAAGCAGACAGAGCAGAAATGATAATGACAACTTTCCAAGTCAATTTTAATACATATGCTGAGTTGATGCATTTCTTTTGTTGCTCAGTGTTGATAGGTATACCATTGACCTATCAACACAGAAAATATGGCACTTTTATTTGCTAGGAGTGCTATGACACAAAGATTAAAGAAACGGAACAATCAGATTGCGCACAACTAATCGACCCTCATTTAGCATCCGAATCCCCACACCTTCTTTACTGTTGCGTCTGCAAAAGACAATTATTTGTAGTTCGCAGTCGGGTACAAGACTGTGAAACATGCGTTCGCAAATTGTATCGACGATACGATCGAAGAAATGCCAGAATTGTGGCCGATGCGAATCCGTAAGTGTATTTGGACGTTAAAACCAACATACTCAAAGAGACGATTTTTATTGATTCTTTTAATGCTTGGTGGATGATTTTGGAGGTGACCCTATAGTTCTAGGCGAATGAAACTGTTTTTGACTTCAATAAACATTAAATGGAACTGTTTAATACAATGCAATTTTATGTCCTTAAGTTAGAGGAATTTCAATGATTTTTCTAGTGCTTAGGGGATGATTTTGGGGGTGATCCTAGAGACCTAGGGGGATGAAACTGTTTTGAGCTTTTTTGGTCATTAAATGGAACAATTTAAATGAATAAAATTTTTGGTATCAAAATTAGGGGTTTTAGGGGTTTTTTAATGATATTTTTAATGCTTGTGGGATGATTTCAGCGGCGATCTCAGAATCCTAGGGGAATGAAACTATTTTGGGCTTTTTTGGCCATTAAATGGAACCATTTAACGGAATAAAATTTGAGGTCTCAAAATTCGGGGATTTTAAATGATTTCTTTAATGCTTGGGGGATGATTTTGGGGGTAATCCTAGAGTGGTAGGGGTATGAGACTGTTTTTGACTTCAATAAAGATTAAATGAAACTATTTAAACAATAAAATTTTAGGTCTGGAAGTTAGAGGAATTTTAATGATTTTTTAGTGCTTGAGGGATGATTTTGGGGGTGATCCTAGAGCGCTAGTGGGATGAGACTGTTTTTGACTTTAATAAACATTAAATGAGACTATTTAAAACAATAAAATTTTATATCTCGAAATGAGGGGATTTTTATTAATTTTTTTGTGCTTAAGGGATGATTTTGGGGGTGATCCTAGAGCGCCAGTGGGATGAGACTGTTTTAATCTTTTTTGTACATTAAATGGAACCATTTAAAAGAATGAAATTTTAGGTCTGAAAATAAGGGGATTTTCATTGATATTTTAATGATTGGGGATGATTCTGGAGGTAATCCTAGAGTGCTAGGTGGATGAAACTGTTTTTGACTTCAATAAACATCAAATGGAACTATTTAAGACAATAAAATTTTAGGACTGGGTATTAGAGGAATTTTAATGACTTTTTATTGCGTAAGGGATGATTTTGGGGGTATCCTAGAGTGCTAGGAGGATGAAACTGTTTTTGAATTTAATAAACATTAAATGAGACTATTTAAAACAATAAAATTTTATATCTCGAAATGAGGGGATTTTTATTAATTTTTTTGTGCTTAAGGGATGATTTTGGGGGTGATCCTAGAGCGCTAGTGGGATGAGACTGTTTTAATCTTTTTTGTACATTAAATGGAACCATTTAAAAGAATAAAATTTCAGGTCTCAAAATTGGGGGATTTTAATGGTTTTTTTTAATGCTTGGGGGATGATTTTGGGGGTGATCCTTGAGTGGTAGGGGTATGAGACTGTTTTTGACTTCAATAAACATTAAATGAAACTATTTAAAACACTATAAAATTTTAGGTCTCAAAATTGGGGGATTTTTAGTGGTTTTTTTAATGCTTGGAGGATGATTTTAGGGTGATCCTAGAGTGTTAGGGAGATGAAACTGTTATTGACTTCAATAAACATTAAATGGAACCATTTAAAAGAATAAAATTTTAGGTTTGGAAGTTAGAGGAATTTTCATGATTTTTTAGTGCTTAAGGGATTATTTTGGGGGTGATTCTAGAGTGCTAGGGGGATGAAACTGTTTGGGGATTTTTTTGACATTAAGTGGAACCATTTAAAAGAATATAATTTCAGGTCCCAAAATTGGGGGATTTTTAATGGTTTGTTTAATGTTTGGGGGATGATTTTAGGGGTGATACTAGAGTTCTGGGTGGATAAATCTTTTTCAGGCTTTTTTGTACATTAAATGGAACCATTGAAAATTAGTCGATTTTTAATAATTTTTTTAATGTTTGAGGGGTGATTCTGGGGGGGGGGCCCTAGAGTTCTAAGTGACTGAAACTGTTTTTGACTTCAATAAACTTCTATAAACGTAGGGTTAGGGATTTCATGGATTTTTTTAGTGCGTAGGGGATTATTTTGGGGGTAATCCTAAAGTGTTAATGGGATGAAACTGTTTTAGGCCTTTTTGTACACTAAATAGAACCATTTAAAAGAATAAAGTCTTATGTTTAAAAATTAGGGGATTTTCAAAGATTTTCTTAATGCTTGGGGGGTGATTTTGGGGGAGATCCTAGAGTGGTAGGGGGATGAAACTTTTTTTGACATTAATAAAAGTGTAAATGGAACTATTTGAAACAATAACATTTTAGGTCTGGATGTTAGAGGATTTTAAATAATTTTTTAGTGCTTGAGGAATGATTTTGGGGATTATCCTAGAGAGCTAGGGGGACGAAACTGTTTAGATCTTTTTTGGGTATTAAATGGAACCATTTGAAATAATAAAATTTTTCGTCTCAAAATTAGGGGATTTCAAATGATTTCTTTAACGCTTGGGGTTTTGAGGGTTGTTTTGAGGAGCTTTGGGGCTTTGAGGGTGATCCTTGAGAGCTAGTTGGATGAAACTGTTTTGGCCTTTTTTGGTCATTATATGGAACCATTTGAAACAATAAAATTTCAGGCCTCAAAATTAGGGGATTTTTAATGATTTTTATAATGCTTGGGGGATGATTTTGAGGGTGATCCTAGAGTGCTAGGGGGATGAAACTGTTTTTCACTCCAATAAACATTAAATAGAACTATTTTAAAGAATAAAATTTTAGGTCTGGAAGTTGGAGGTATTTTAATGATTTTTTTAATGTTTAGGGGATGATTTATATTTTTAAAATGTATATTTTCAAAAATTATATTTTTAAAATGTTCAGTGTTCAGAAAAATTCCACTGTGAATTGTTAAATTCTGTGTACATTTTTTTAAACTGGGAAATGATTCCAAATTTTTTCTTAAATTTTAGTAGCTACTTTGTCAATAATAAAAAAAGTCAATGTACTGTTAATTTAGAAAGTTGAATTAATAACATTTGTTTTATTATAAGATGAACTTATGTGTTAAGAATGTCAAAGAATAAAAAAATGGAGACCACTTCCCGATAAAAAAATCTTTTATCTCTAATCACTTTTTTTGATTATTTAACTTTATTCAATTAATCACAGCCTGGAATTTTATTAAATAACAAAATAATACATTAATCGGTTTTCTAAAGTTTCATGTTTTTAAAATATTGGTTTAATTTTTTTTTATATCTCAACCAATTTTAAAACCCAGAACCCTTTATAAATTTTTCGCTGCGATAAATTATCCAAGAGCGCATAATGAAACAAACAAAACAATTTTGCTGCTTTCACTAATATAAAATCAACTATTTTATTTTGGTCGCATATCTGATTTTATATTTTCAATGTATAAGACTATTAGTACATTTTTTATTTTAGCACCACTTTCATCTTATAAGAATTATCTAAAAAATTATATTTACTTTCTTTCGTAATATATACTGTTAAAATTGATTTTATTCAAAAAAATTGAATAACTGTTTTTAAATAATTCCCGCCGTACGAAAGTGCTGCCATCGCGTGCCAAATTCCAAGTGCCCGATCGGAAATAATTGCTTTCACGACAAATATGCGGTATGAGAGAGTGAGGATAGGTGGATCAGATTTTGTTTTTCTTGTCATATTTTCTACAAAAATATAAAGTAATAATTTTTTTTACATTAATATGAAAGGTATACTATTCGTTTATAATTTCCAAAATGATATACAGAGAAATATATTCATTCATAATTTTTATTAATCGTTAACTTTTAAGTGTAATTTGACCCAAGTATCCCCATCCGTGGGGATACTTGGATCAACCTGTGGGGATAGTTGGATCACTATGAAAAGTGTACAGTTTTTTGGACAATTTACCTGAATTCGAACAATAAAATGAATCAGAAGCTATTTAAAAAAAGATATTAATTTTTTATGTAACAAAGCATTCTTCACTTAGGGATACATATATAAGTATGTAAAAACAGTAAAAACACTTAACCAGGCACTTGACTTAGTCCATGAATGGTGATAAATCACCGGGTAAAATGACCCCAGATAAATTTTCCAAGAAATATATAATAATAATTATTATTATAATGATAAAATTAACAATAATTGTATTAATTACAACAGTATTGACAATAATTATAATAACAATAGTGAAAACAATAAAATAATAATAAAAATATGGTAATAACAATAATAATATCACTAACAATAATAATAACAAAAACGTTTTTTCCGCTGAGTGACTTTTCGGTCGTTCAAGCCCAAAAAAAATGATCCATTTATCCCCGCTCAACATTAGTTAATTGTAATTACTCTGATAATAAAAGGATAAAACATAACCTTAAAAGTTTTGCACGGATTAATAGTAATATGAATGTACTAACGTCAAGTATACTGTTTATGGATACAGGCGCAACAAAAAAGAACAATACACTAACTCTGAAAAAGTAGTAAGTTACGAATTAACCGATTTCAATCGCAAAAAATTTCCATCGTACATAACAACAACAAAAAACGTTGCAGGTTTTTACTTCGTCGGGTAAAGTTAGGTTATAGGTAGGAGTGCCAACCAATATCAACGTTACGCAAAAACCCCTAGTTGTTTTAAAAATATCCCTAGTGATCCACTTATCCCCGTGATCCACCTATCCCACTCTCCCGTACCTCTCTAGCATCTATTGCCGTAGAGTCCGTGTTCATTTGTGGCTTGGCTGCCGAAGTAGCAGGTTCTAAACTTCGAGTGAGTGCATATTTGTAAAAGTGTTCCTTATGTGTGTGCAGTATCGTTGCCGACTCCGAAATGTAAAAGTAGTGAATCTTGCTGTTGGGCACTTGGATTTCTATTGAAAGTAAGTAAATTTAATCTTTCTTACAATAATTATAGATTTGAATATATTTATTAAAGTAAATTGTAAAGAAAATATATTTTGGCATTCGCTAGCGAAATAAAATAAATAAATTTGATTTTGTTCAAAGTTGTGTACATTTTCATAATTAATTTCTAATAATAATTAATTTACAATAATGACGATGGAAGTTCATTTGGAGTATCTGATGATCAAGGTGAGTTGATAAATAAATAGATAATTTAATTATTTTTATACAGCAAATTTTTACCGGCCTTATATAACATTCAACGCCATACCGTGTATTTAAAATATACACTGCCGGTCAAAAGTGTTCGTACACCTATTTTTTCGTGACTAATTAAGTTTTCTTAATTTTAATTATGCCAGAGCTAAAAAGTTTCCTCTTTATGGAGTTAATTGCTCTCTATATTCTCTATAAAGTGAGCTTAAGATAAAGCCATTTCTCTATTTTATAATTAGTTATTGCAAAAATGGTATAAATTTCAATTTTTATTAAATTTTCAATAACTTTCTAAGTAATAAACATTTTTCAATATTCTTGGGCTCATTTTGAAGCTATTTTTCCACTATATCACAACAGTTATAAGCATGAATCTTTAGCGCAACAGAATCACAAAACAGAATATCATAGATGTGAAGGAGATAGAAAATCTATATTTTTTTAATCCTGAGAGTGAAAGAGATAAATAAATCTGCGCGTCTCTTTCACTTTTGCTTTACGCCGCCATTTCCTACGCACATGGGACTGTGCGGAACTAAGCGGCTAGTCCAGTGACTTTTGCAACATTGCAACGCGTCAGTGTGTTCCGATTCTAGTTTTGCGAGGATCACGAAGTACTACAAGAAGACCGCACGCCATGTATTTCGACTGGTACCAGTTCGCGATCGCCTGTCCTCGGAGTTTTATGCCTTCCCAGATTAGAGCTTCCTTTCAGTGAAAATATAAAATTAGAAATTGTCGTCTTCTATGGAGCATCGAGTGTGTTTATAGATTAAGTTGGGTTATGTCAAGTGTCAGTTGGTGTTGCAAACGCAGTGATAATGCTTGTATAATTTATACAATTATATGAGTAATTCTAATGAAACAAGAGGAGGAATATAAAAACAGTAAAACGCAAGTATAGATATTGAGGATTTTGCGACTAATACCTCCCTCTTTCTGTGCTCTACTACCCGAATAACAGTCTTTAGAAAAACAACGCGACATTGTTGTATCACTTATTATATAAGTTTTTAGAACTGATACTTTGCACAACAATTTTTTTCCGCTAAACACAAACAGTTTGCAATTGCATAGCGGCATTAATAGGTTATATTTATACAGGTTCATAATTTACATCACTGTTCTCATAGTTCCTAGAGTTTCCATACGTAGCGCTATCATGTGGGAAGACATGAAAATCTGAGGACAGTCGATCGCGATTGTGGGCTTTTTTCCACCATCCCCGCTATAGACGTTCTATTTTGTTAATAAATTCCGATACATTTATTTAATTCAAACGTTTTATTTACCTCGTTTAATATAAATAAATAATTTTAGGATAGTCAACCCACGCGCACCGAGTATTTGCTTCATGCACGCACGGATGTGTCTCGCATGGCGTGCGTTGCATATGCGACCCCATGGATGGCGCATCAGAGTTCTGATCGGAACGCACGTTGTGCGGATTAATCCACACACATGCCTCTACAGTGCGCGCATCCTGTGCACCAAATGTTATCTGGGATATAATCACAAAGTTTTTATGAACCTCCCTAAAAATTTGTATCTGTTCAATTTTTATTTTTATTTGCCGACAGATAAAATGTTTTCAAATTCTTCATGAGGTGCCCGAATTGCTTGCGCAGAATGTGTGACCACCATCGTGCACCTATGCATTGAAAGCTAGCGTTTTGCCAAGGACTGAGTATTTCCTTGTATTTTATAAGTATTGGCATAATTTTTATTAAAAATAAATGTTTTTATGGTATTTTCTCGTTATATAATATATTTACTCTTACTTGTCCACTGTGAAAGCACGAAATTCCCTCTTTGAAAATTTAGTAACTTCGGGGGCATGGGAAAAATACTTAGTACAATTATGTTTTTTTAATATATTTTTTCTATAAAACAATGTTTTAGCTAATTTTAACAATTTTTATAATAACAATTTTTTATATCAAAATGTTTTTTTTTTGTTAACTTCAATTGCAACATTGTATTCGACGAAAAATTCCGCACCAAAAACGCATGTCTTTCGATATGTTTTTAACAAGTCTTCATCTTTAAATCAGCTGCTGAAATCGCCAAATTCACGATTCGGACCGATTAAGATATAGGTTCTATCGTTTCTAATTGGTCTCAATTGGTTATTTCTAGAAGGAAACACATATTTTAGACATGAGACTACAGAACCTCCATAACAATCTAGAATACGAACTAGTACGCTCGCACACGCAACGTCATGTGGGTGGTCAACTAATCCCAAGTAACTACTGACCGCGATTGGTTGTTCGGACACTCATCGCTACGAAACGCGCGACTTATGAAATAAGAGAAAGCTGCCGATGTAATATTTCTCTTCCGAAATTCTCCCGGTTTTCTTCCGGTGCACGCTTCTCCCGGCTTTCTCCTGGTTCTCCCTGTTCGGTGGCCACCCTGGCTATATATAAAACATATCGTTATTGATCTAATGTCATTCACACGCTGTGCAGCATCAGGATGACTTCTACTTGACAAGATTGTCTAAAAGTCTATTCCCGAGGTGATGCCTTGAAAAGGCATCAGATATAATCACGCAAGAAAACCAGCAATCTTACCGTCAACTTGACTGGGTATGACGAGCGTGACTGCCATGAATTTACTCCTCTCAGGTTGACAGGATCTCAAGAAAAGATTGAAAATAATAACAGCAATATACAAAATGATAATAGTAATAGCAGTTCAGTAGTAGTTCATACAGACCCTAACGAACTTGTAGATGCTTTGCTATTTTACATTAACTCTTATCATTCATTACAAGGACCCGTGTGTCAAGCAATTATCCGCATATTATGTCAATGAAACATAATATTTTAGAAAGCATGACCATTGTGAATTTTGGTTTAACTATGTTTAATCTGTATAATTATATTATGATATTATTTTGTTAAGCTAAACTGGGAATCTATATTGTGAAATTGATTTAAGTATTTTTTCTTGAATAAACAGACTTTTAAGGTGGTCAAAGGTCGACATTAGGTAAACCTATTATCTTAGGTAAGTATTAGTTAGTTAGATTAGATAGTACTCTAGCTTCTTCAAATAGTAGTAAAATATAAATCACCACCACCACAAGTGCATCAAACAAAAGCGTTTTCTACTCTTTAAATATGATCAGTGAAAAATTCACTAATTTAAATAGTAGTTAAACATAACTTGAATCATAACCTCTAATGTTTTAAGTTAAGTGTTGTTGTTACTTCTTTACTTAAGTAGCAAGAAAAATTCCTTAATGAAATAAATTTTTTAATTTTTAGGCTGTAAGCCTGCTGAATTAACTGCGGGATAAATATACTCTAACTCGTACAGGAAGTACTTACTTATCGGGTTTGTACATGATAGTTAAATCTTTAAATTAAAGTAACATATGAGGTTCTTAGTCATTTAAAAGCTTTGGAAATTTTCACCTTTTTTAAAATTTGATCATATTTATACTAAAATATTACTTTATTATGATTGCTAAATAGACATGATGCAGTGCTGTCAACCCTCAAAAGTGATTATTTCACTGAATCAAAAAGTAACCTTTTACTGATTGTCAGTAACCGATTTCTAGCTATTTGAATCAGTGAGATTTCACTGATTCACATTTAAAGATTACAAAACGACGCTCTACCTGAGTAATTCCCCACCTTCTCCAGCCCCAAAACCGGCCCAGGCTCAGAGTTTCACTGTATTTGTATTATAAGAATAAATAAACATTTCAAAGGAAAAAATCGTTTGCCGATTAAATAGATATATTTTTTTGTTTATGTGAAACACATTTTCATTTTATAACTTTTTTCTTTAATCTAATTTATACAGACATTCATACAGGAAAGGTCGAAAATACATTTTTGTCTGATCAACTAGACTAAAATTTCAAACCTTTACAACACGTGGAAAAATGATTTTTTCTCCCTTTAAGGCCATGTGACGAGTATAACAGCTGATCAAGTCAGCCCTAAGATCAATATTTTTTTATTCATATCGAAAAATAAAAGTTTGAATAATGCGGAATTTTTTTTCGGGAAATGTTAATAAATATTGAAGCATCGTTTGTGGCCTTGCAAAGAGTTGGCGGAAGAAAAAAGTTTATTTATGGAAATAATGATTATCGACGGACGTATTTAGTCTTTACAGCAGAAGTATGACTTCTAACTTTGTCTGTCGGTGATCATGCAATATGTTTTACGCACAGACCCGTAGAAGTTCGAAATTCTCTACTCGCTGCGCTAGTGCAGCTCTGAAACAGCTGATACGTATGTCAGACACGTACTATCTAATGATGTAAAATAGTTTATTTGCATTTAATGCGCAAACATTAGTTGTTGCATTATTTGTGCATCCATGTGGACGTAAGTTGAGACAGAAAAGTACCGATCTAACTTCTACTTGTATTTCGTTCGAATCTTTTTTTCAAAATTTCCTCCGGAACAAAGCAGAGACATAGACTTTATTACCTACTCTTTCATTTCCTAAACTTTCAGAGTGATCCCTCATTTCGTTTAGACGTAAGTGGGGAAAGAAAAATTGAGAACAAGGTTTGGTCATGTGACCCTCTTATCACATGGTCTTACAAATTTTAATCTTGTACACATTTAAATTTCGCACCAAATTTAATTGTCCTCAAATTAAACTGACTTTACGGTGGTGCCATCTGTTACCGGTGAGCAGTTATCGACTATGGATTCTGGATGGCCGACTTAGTGTTAACAGGGCAGGGCTGATTGCTATATCCAGGCAGATTTCGCGGATTTTTAACAGGTCGGTGATCATTAGAGCGCCAGCCTCCGGGACAGTGTGCTTCATTCTAAGCATGGGGTCCCATACTCATAAGGTAGTGGGTCAGTTAGATGAAGATTTAGATGAATTTGAAGAAAATAATGCTAATCTAATTCACAAATCTCTTATGCAGGAAATCGCCTCCACACAGAATCCTTAAAACCTAACCTCCCAAGTAATGGTTCATCCTAACCTATCTTTTCCGAACATAGACTCCGAAATGAATACGAGTATCTCCTCAGAAACTACAAGCAATGTAGCTCCCAATCTAAATCACAACGAAAACGGGAGTCATTCTGAGCAAAGCCCTCATTTGGCTATAAATGAAGCAAAAACTACCAACAAGAGAACTTTAGATGACCTTCTTAATAATAATCAACCCGACCTACCCAACTTGTGCCAAATATCACAATTTGTACGAAGACAACAAGAAGCAAATACTTCCTTCAAATTGTAAATTATTACAGATAGTTCAACTAACTACCTACAATTTGAATCACTTCATTATCTTCATTAGAACTACCTTTACTCGAGAGAACAAAGCCCTTCTGGTAATGGAATTCTTTTAAAAAATCGACCCCTTAGCTCCCCATCTAGACTCTCTAGACACTCCTCTCATCTGAGAAATTTAACAAAGTTAAGGATTATCCAGTGGAATTGTAGAGGTATCGTTAATAAAAAAGGTACCTTGGAAAGAATTTTACATAATTATGATATATTGTTAAATGAAACTTGGCTCAAAAATAAAAATAAATTCTTTCTAAAAAACTTTAACGTCAGTCGAAAAGATCGTACCAATAACATGCTGGCGTTTTAGTAATAGCAATTAGGAAAGACACTCTATTCACTCAAACTTCGGTTTATGAAGTTCCGGACCATTTGGATACACTTCTATCTCTATCCCCTCTAATAAGGGCGAACTCATCATAATTAATGTATATAGAAATCCTAGAGAATCCAATAGCTCTATTGACTGGGACAATTTCCTCAATTCAATTTCGGGTCATTTCCCGAAATAAATACAACCTGAAGAAGGTTTGTTGGAACGCACAGCAGGTCCAAAAATAGAAAACTAACCCTCCCGAGATCATCCAAATTCCCCACCTTGGTGGAATGAGGAATGCACCAAACTTGAAAGACAAATAAAGGCCAAACTTGATAGATACCGCCACAGGTGCACCTATCAGAACTTTCTGGACCTTCAAAAATTTGAAGCCACTACAAAACTGACCGCAAAAAATACTAGGTTTTAGATCTTTTTGTGAATCCTTATCTTCAAGCCTTAAGCTTCCTAACGTTTGGAACAAAATTCAAGGCTTCAGATATAGATTATTATCTCCTCCCTCACCTACCACTTCCACTGCGAACACAGAAACCGTAACAAAAATGAAGGAGTACATAGAAAGATTTTACCAATTCAGTGCACCCCCAAATGATCTCTGCTGACCTCGTATTCCTCCCCCTCTTAATTCCTCACCTCCTTACGTTCCCACCATAACTTCACACCATCTTTTTATACCATTTAGACTCCAAGAAATAAAACATGCTGTCGAAAAATCCAAAACCAAATCCTTTCCCGGCCTGGATAAAATTAACTATGAAGTTATACAAAATCTTCCTGATAATATTCTCAGTCAACTTCTAAGAGTCTACAATTTAATTCTGAATAAATATTCCTTTCCTAAACCTTGAAGTAACTACCTCGTTTTTCTAATGCCTAAACAGAATTCACACAAATTCCGACCTATTGCTCTTGCATCCTGCTTCTTGGAACTTTTGGAGAGACTGATTACTAATCGTTTAAATTGGTAGGTTGAAAACCAAATGCTAATCCACAACTTTTAGTTTGGGTTTACAAAGAATCGATCTTGTAGTGATAGTCTTGCCATCCTATCCACAGAAATTCATACCTCCTTCGCAGAAGACTCCTACACAGCAGCATTGTTCCTCGACGTAGAGGCGGCTTATGATAGGGTGGTTCCTAATATTTTAATTAATGACTTGCGAGCAGTGAATGTCCCCTGGGAAATCTGCAAATTTTTTGAAAACCTAGTTACAGAAAGGAACGTGTTCTTTAGAATCAACAACTCAAATGTAGGCCCATATGAATTTCAGAGAGGTCTCCCCCAAGGATGTGTCTCAAGTCCAACCTTATATAACATCTACACAATAAACATTCATAAACATATCAACCCCTTACGTTAAATTCTACAATTTGCTGATGACATTGTCCTATTTTACATAATATCTCAGTTGAAAAGACTAAGTTAGTTATTTTCAATTCTAACAAGAATCGCATTAAATTCTAAGATTAATCCTTGGTTATCGTATATCCACCCCTATCCCAGACATGTACGCCGAAGTAAAAGAGCCTCCCCTACTTCGCTGCTTACAAATCCTCACTAAAAAATTTCTGTTAAACGTCTTTTCAATGGAAGACCATCTATTACTTGAATCCCTTTACAGGTTAGAATCAAGCACAGCTAGAAATAATGCTTACAGTTATAGAAATACCTTCATCTTACTAAATGCCTATATACACTTAAATAAATTTGAGTCCAAAATTATGTATTCCTATACCCCTATCAATTACTTCTTAGATTACTCTCTTGAATTCGATATCCCTAACATAAAACTACAGTTTACCCTTTTTGCTTTTCTTTACCTATACAGCTCATGCATTGAATCTCTGACGCTTTACGACACATGAACCCCACAAGTTGTGAAATCACATACTTTGGACACAACAATTCTACTTTGAACTACCCGCCTACTCTACGAATACTGCTAAGCATCTATAGCTCCATCTATACTCAATCCATGAAAATACATACTTGGAAGTCTAGAAAATTATAAATACTTGCTATGGCCGGATAGGTCTCGCTGTTATCAGCAAGGGATGTCAACGCGGAAACCTGGACATGCTTACAGACCTAGTGCTAAAGAAAAGAACACTAAAGAAGAAGAAGAAGACTTTGGCATCTTAGCACAGCTATTATCCATTATCTTATCAATGATATGAACCATTATCCTCTCTCAGTAAATGAATGGTCACTGCTTTATCTACATTTAGCTTGTAACTGAACCGTATTACAAAATTCGGTTGGAAATATGACCATCTTGAACATAACTTGTATGTGCGACCCGCAATCCACTGTGCCTGAATAATAAATGGTTATCGCTAAGTGGTGTTTTTAAGTGAAAAACAGGAATTTTCAATTATGCTTGTGCCAAGTCATTGAGGAATTCTACTCCCACTCACAAAAACATTGTCATCATTACGTACGTGGAAAGGGAACACTGAGCAAACCTGCTCTTTGGACCATAACAGCTGTTCTGCTACCACTACAAGGGATATATCGAGTGTATTCAACATGGCGACGGATGCAGGTATCATGGAACTTTTGAAATCCATTAAAGCAGATAATACTGCAAACAAAGATGGGCTAAAGTCAACTAGTGAAAGATTCGACAAAATGCAGTTAGACCTCGACCTTCTGAAAACAGATTTGGCAATGATAAACCCAGTGGGCAAAAAAATTAGGAATGTCCTAGGGACGTGTTTGGGACATGCCTAAGACGTCTTTTATATTGGTATGACATAGGACGTCCTAGAAACTTCCAAGGGATGATCTTGGAATTTTCATAGTTTTGTGTCCACTGGGAAGTAAAAGTTTACTGCCATGGATTCAAAAAACTGTTATCATCCATAATCTTCTTGATTGCGAGGAGGTCAACAGGGATCTCACGTAAAGTGTTTCGAGTTGGCATATCGAGTTGGCATATCGCTTGGAAAAAACACAGGACAAGAAACCGACCCTAGTTAAATTTACGTTAATGAAGCAGAAACCTCCAATCAAACGCTCAAACTCTCCAGATCAGAGATTGGACTTATATATTAAGCGCACGCCTAACAGAAACTCAAAATCAGAAGGCAACAAAATAAAAACATCGGACCAGCAACTATACGTAGAGAATATAATAATTTATCGGACATAGCTACTTCAATCGACAAGAACGATATCGTGTGCCTCAATAAAACATGGATTACTTTGCTATATCTAAAACCACCTAACTGGCTTCCACTTCACTCCGTCATTGTAAGTAAAGCGATTAGAGTAAAATATAGAGGTCGCCCTAGTGGAAGTGTAGCCATTTTGATTAATTACACTGTTTTTGGTCATGAGATAGTAAGTTAAACCCCATCGATGGACCCTGAGATTAATTCTAGATGAGCAGCAGTAATGGAATGTTTAGAATCTTATAATCTGGTGATATTAAATGGGCGATGCTCAGGGGTAAGAAAAAATTGAATTTAGAAAATTGATATGGAAGGATGATCCGGAGAATAAGTATGCTGAACAAATGTTAACTATACCACATTTTGAATGTAACAGTTATCACGTAGAAGCTTTAAATCCAAATTTGTTAGCTGCAATTTCAGAGACATCTGAACAATAAGGTCATATTGCAAAGTCAGTCTAGTGTTCACCACGTAAGAAGCCTTTGTTCGATGGAGACTGTAAAGTTTTTAGAGGTAAAATAAGAAATTCGCTGAAAAATGTAAGAATTCTAGTTTTTCTGATGAGGATTTTAACGAGCATAAGCGACTCAAAAAATCCTACCTTAAACTCCTTGATTTTAAAAAAGAAAAGTTTAAAGCTGATTTACTATATAGTTTGGCGAATTATCGCAACTCAAAAATGTTTTGGAGTGCCGTAAATAGTTTTAGAGTAAGAGTTCCTGCGCCAAACGTTGTAAGCTTACAGAAGTGACAAGAGTTTGCCGACTCACTCTACCAGGAAAAAGTGACAGTAAGTTTTGCATGGACTGATAATTTTCATCCATTACTAGACTATACTATTAGCATCGATGAAGTAAAGTTAAGCTTGCGGTTGTTAAAGAATAAAAAGTCACCCGGCGAGGATGGAATTCCAAGCGAATTTTATAAGAACTTGCCGGATATCTAGGTGCAATACTTGGTCCGCTTATTCGGCAGAATCTGGGAGAAAGAAGAAACTCCGTCTTCCTGTGCAAACATACATAGTGTTATGCTTCATAAAAAGGGCTCTATAGCAGATTCAAAAATCTACAGAGAAATATCATTGGTAAATTGCAGTGTTAAAATTTGCACTGAGATCCTGCTGAGAAGGTTGAACAATTGGGTGGATGAAGAAAACTGTCTTCCAGAAAATCAGACGGGTTTCCGGTCTGGTCGGAGTATTATGGACCATATTTTCGATTTATATTCAATAGTTCAAATACATTTATCTATCCACAAGCATAAAGTTTTTGCTTTTTTCGTTGATTTTAGGAAGGCTTTTCCTTCAATTAACCATTCTCTCCTTTGGAAGAAGTTGCTGAAAAAAAGCATGAGTTCAAAAATTGTTAATCAAAAGTTCAGCACTATAGATTAAAATATTGACGATTATATGAAGCTCAAGCATATAAAGTTAAGAAAAATAAATGCACATTTATTTCGAAAAAAATATTTAATTCAGAGTGTTCAACATACTTTTTAATTCACAAAGTATCTTTTTAACTTCCAGAAAAAATTATTTCCGCGAAACAAATATACTTTCGATTTGATAGTATCTACTGTAGTTACAATGAATGGCGCTTTCGAATACGGTCAAAAGCATACAATATCCGATCTATAGCATATGTGATAGAAAAGAAGAAAAATAAATTTTGAGTCATCTGTATATTCTATTATCAGATAAAGATATATATTTATTTCTAAAGTAAAAGATTTCAATGTGAAGAAAAATCTTCTTGTATGAAACATAAATGCTAATGTTTAAAAAAATTGGGTAACTGTCTGTAAGGCATAGTAAAATTGAACCTAAAGTATTAAACCTCTCAAATCTTTAAAATATTTGGTATGATTCATGAGCGTATACAAATGGCTTAAATTAATATGTTTTCGAATCTTCAAAAAATTTTTGAATACCATCAAACTGAACTGGATATATACAGAAAACAATGAACAGCATTTCTAGCCGATATGATTGGTGTATTAAAATTTGTTTCAAAGTTTGAACTTTGCAATTAGTCAGCGGACGTCCGAAAAATCCTGAAAAATTAAACTCCAAAAATGATAGAATTGCCGAAAGATACAAATCCCAAATTGAAAAATTTCTGAATAACAAAATTCAATACAGTTTATAATATGACCCTATTTCAGAATTTTAGCAGAACAAAATTACGGACTGAAAATCACGGAATTATAAAATGGCCGAACCAGAAAATTCCAGAATATAAAGAATCAAAAAAATTGTATTGTTGAATATTATTTTTTTTAATGGAATAAACAAATACTTTTATGAGAGAAATTTTTTTTATTGTTCATAACCTTATACAAAAATTTAAATAAATTTTAAACAGCAATAATTAAAAAGAATGTATTTCTGAATGAGCAATTTTGTTTCAAGATGTTCACTGTCTTTAAACTAATTTCTTTATGCAATTTTTATACGATTATTGTTATTTAAAATTCAAGAAATAATTTTTATGTAGTTCAAACATTGATACAAAACTTTTTGGATACAGAAATTTGACAGTATTTGGCAGTATAAATTAAAATATTAAAAATATATATAAACACTAAATATCTGAAGAAAATCTGCCCAAACATAATAAATCAATAAAATATAATAATTAAGGTAATATAATTTATCGCTATCGAACTAAATATTAACATAAATGAACAGGCAGAAATAAAAAATACTAATAATTATGTAAGAATTAATTAAAAAAAGAATATTATTAATTTTATGCAAATAATTATTGAATAAATAATGAGAGTAAATATTTAAGTCAAAAATTAAAATAAAAACGAATAAAATTAATCGAGTATATTATACTATTTAGCTTGAAGCGATGCAGAATATAAATGTTGCAAAAGTTTTTTTTTCAATTGTCTAACATTGTCTAACAGATCTAACATGTCAGTAATACACGAAAGTCAAAAAGGCTTTCTGAGTTATAAAATTTCCTTATTTCTAGGTTTTGAGGTAACTTCTTTGCTGGAGTCAATAGGAATCAAAAGAATCGCTGCAATTTAAAATGTTTTTAAAGTTAAAAATTACGTATTATGACGAAGATATACATTGTTTTATTCGATTTGGAAAGAAGTTGGATATATTCGTAAAGATTTAAGTGGAAAGTCATTGAAAAACATTCGGCGACATTCGAAGAGGAATTAGAAACATTCGACGACAATCGGAAAGAATTCGGAGAATGGGATATTCGGAAAGACTCGGAAAGGTTCGTGGGACCGCTCGACGTTTAGAAAAAAACGGAAGCAAAGTTCACATAGCCCTTTCTGGTTCTTTTCCAAACTCTTTCCGAACTAACTTTCCAATAATATAACGTTTCCAAACGCACAACTTTAATTCTCTGCACTCGTGTGACGTATACATTCGACACTAGTACTGGACATCTTACGTAACACATTCATCGAGGGGCACTCTAAATAATGCTTGTTTTTTTTTATTACAGTTTTTAACCACTTTTTCTTTTCTGATCCTTTTACATAAATTTCACAAGCATCCTTTGAAATAGAGTTCAATATTATTGTTACTTAATTACTTGCTGACTGAAGTAGGGTCTTATAACTGCCTTATCGAAGTAATCCATACCATGCACCCTCGAATCGAATCCACTAAGCACTTTGTACCAAAAAAATGTTTTGGTTGTTTAGAAAAATTATAGAAGATGTAGCCTCCGAAAGATACGACCACCATCGTTCATCAACGATCGATCCCGACGCAACCGGAAGTCATACGTCATCTGAATCGTCACTTCCCACAACACCAGAAGACGATTGAGTCAGAAAAATCACTCTACGAAAACCAAAAGAAAAGGAAATACAGACTTTAACTTAAAACTTTAAAGTTACGAAAGATTATATGGCCTCGAATAATACACTTGAGTCACATAAAGAGGTCCGAGAGACGAAAAGACTACACTTGTCTGAACCCTGGTTGACACTGAACTCCCAGGAAAAAGGGTCCGAGTCTGATCAACAAAGAGACATTACGCTACTACCTGAGTACCGACTCCAACGAAAGAGTATAGCCTGAAATACAAAACAGAGGGAAAATTTCAAGAAGAATAAGTATTAGGTGAAAACCATTCTTAAATCACAGCCCTAGTAGCAAGATAACTTCAGACTGGCACTATCTGGGCTCTAGAACCGGGTATACATGCTGAATTCCCCATGCATGATGCAGTGCATGCATCATTGATATCTTAGGCTATACCCGCAGCCTCACCAGCTAACGCTCTTGTGGCACTGAGACCTGCAAAAATAGGTATGAGAAAAAGAAGAGAGCCACCAATTTTAGAAGGTACAGCTATTATGCGAGGCTCCTTTATTTTTTTTCTTCCACCAGCTTTTTTCAAAGCTTCATGCGCACCTTTCAAGGTAGACCGAATTAATTTGTACGCATCATGACTGAAAATCATAGATTTCTCAGCTGCTCTAACAATTTTATTTAATGAAAGAATGAATTTATTCTTCCTTTTCTCTTTTAGCTCCATTTCGAACTTCGCTTTTACATTAACTGCACTGTCTATGGCTTAGGCATTAGTTTTTTCGCCTATGCGTGCATCTTTAGCTAACAGACGATTAGAAGCTCTCTCAGCTGGCACTTCATCTACAGCATTCCTTGCTCCAACGTTTTCTCTATTTTGTGAATAATCGATATCGTGTTGCTTACAAGCTGCATCCAGAGGATTAATTCCTGGATCACCTTGCGCAATGTGTTTTGATAACTTTGTACCTGGACCACAATTTCGATGATTTTTTTTAAAGATGTAAAAACAGAAAAATCCTCATACACCAGCCACATTCGAACCTTGGTGACCTTGAAGTCTCTAGTGTTTCCTTCAAGATCACAGCTCAAGGATTCCTCCACATCTTCCTTTGGTTGTGATGCTGTCAAGGTCCGTGAATTCCAGAAACATTAAGGGTACCATGCTCCTCACAACTTCTATGTCTCCCACTGACGTGTTTATAGCACTAGCAAAGGCTTGCGTATCCTTCGTGTCTTTGCCTAGCTTCATCAGTATGTCCCCTCCACGCGTACGACGAACGGAATGGATATCCGTGACTGTGTCCTCAGGTTTGATTTTCTGCCTTATATGCTTCAGCATGCCCTCATATGTATGTCCTGTTGCAGCTTTTATTAACAGCACCTCGAGATGTTCTGTTTTATTTCGCCTACGTTTTCTGAGGACTTACGTCTTTCAGTCTCTGCTCGACATTTTTCGTCTTTCTGCCAATGACAGTTGTCCAGTCTCTTGACGATTCTTCGCCTCGCTACTGTTTTTCAATCGGAGTGGCGGCATGATTTTCAGCAGGGCTACTTGCACTTATTTTGTTCGATAACACTGGTGTCTTTGGGGTGCCCGAGCTGTTAACATCGGCATGTGACCGGACTTGAACAGTCAGGCAGCAGAAGTTGTCGATATCTTTCTGTTGGTCGTTCCGTTTCGTCTTCAATTGTTGGATCAATTCCTTCCTGTAATTAATCCCTTTCTTCACCGTGGTACTAATATTTTGCTGCCTATTAGCAGCATTTGACATTTTTATCGTCTCATCTGACATTTTTTTAATTATGTCTTTAATCGACCTTTTCTCCTCTTTTATTCTCTTTCTTATGGCGTTCAAGACCTCTTTTTGTTCTGGCCTGATGATGTTGCGGATTCGAAATTCTCAATCCTCTTATTGAGAAGCGCCGCTGGCTCAGATACGTCATCGTTCTTTTGCTCTAAATTGTTTTTTTAGTTTATTCCCCATAAATTATTCTGTTTAGCGCATCGTGCATGGAGGGGCTGGCCGAAATAAATGAAAACGAGTATAGGCTCGAACCTAAGTCCTACCCCAGTTCCCGGGGGCCCAACGTTCGTTTGACCAGTCCCGGAAAACACAGACGGACTGGAAATCGCCCGGGACACTGCAGATTCCGATCTCTGCAGCCACCACGCACTCCCTGATCAAGGCCCGAAGGGGCTGACTTCTGATTCTATTCTGCGGCTGACACTTCGGCATTGCAAACACACTTCAGCCCCTCGCCACGCAAGTGGGTTAGGCAAACGTGGTTCGGAGCACTCCCAGTAGGCCGCAGCGGGGAATAATCCGAGTCTTTTTCTCGGTGTCTCCTTCATTCAGTCTGTTTGGTCCGCGAGACGTATTTTATTTTCGCCTCGCCCTGTGTTTCCAGCGAGCATTTCTCTATTCGCCGCCTGGGGTTCGCCACGTATGGGTGACAGACTCCCACTGTGGATGATGATGATGATTTTTTTTTCTTTTAGGAGTGCTGGTGAAAAAATGTTTAAAAACACACCAGGAAGGGTCCGCACATCCTGGTAGTGTGGGGATCTTAAATAACACCGCCACAGTGACCCCAATATATATAAGAAAATATACATAATGAGGTCACTGCGCCGATGCTCCCAAGGGACCCACTAAAAAATACCACGCTTTCTCCTTAGCATGATTCTTCCCGGGACTGTTTTTGCATTACGTCAAGGGGTGCCGTTTTCTTACCTATTAAGGCTTTTTTCTGGTCTTCTTCTTTGTTAGCATAGTGTTCCAATCAAGATGTACACACCGTCCTCATCAGTGCTGATGTTTTTCACATCGGGCTCGTCGGCTTTGGACATGTTAATTGGTTACGGCTGTTTGGGCTGCATCACTATTCGTCTTACCTTTCTTGCTGGATAGCTTGTTGGTTTTCTTCTTCTGGAATTAATCAGATTCATGCTGTAAACAAAATTTACGCGTCGTCCTCAACAGCACAACAGTGTAGTGCAACGGCCTCGACGGCCTTCGACATCTTGATTAGGTATGACTGATCCTCACGATTCGATAGAGGAGGTAATGGTGGATTGAGACTCTGTTCCTGTTTCTTTTGCCGTAGCACAGTCTCAATATATCCAGCTACATTGTCCTAGTTTTCGGCACTAGTGTGCATTCTTTCCACTATCTTTTCTGGCGTTATGTGGCCTATCTGTTGCTCAAGAAATTGTCTCTCTGCTGCCCATCTCTTGCATACGAAGATCGAATGGTGAGCCTCTTCTTCTTCCGCATCTCCGTAGTCATACTCTGTGCTATTTGTTTTTCCTCTTTTGTGTCGTTATGCTTGGAATAACCAATGCCCCGTGAGAAACTGCGTAAATAAATAATTGGTTTCGCTATGTCCCTTCTCCGCCCACTTGTCTAGTCGGCTTATGAGTTTGGCTATCCATCTTTCCCTAGAGTCTTCTCTCCATCTCGTATTCCATTGCTCCATGGTGTAAGCTCTGGCTTGTCTCTTTGTTTCTTGTTTACCTATTTCAGACTTTTCTGATAGATATACTTGCGCTCCCTGGCTTAGAGGTCGATAGTTATTACTCCAGCTACCAAGTAGGGGTATCACCTCCCCTCCACCACAGGAAATTGTGGTGGTACTTAAAATGATGATGACGATCCTCCTGGAACCGCTGACGCATTACTTCGGGAGCATAGGGATAAGGCCAATTCGTTGTACCTCGGCGCTACTATTCTTGCCAGCTTGGACTGCTCTCTTCAGCTGATTCTCCCTCCAGGGGTACTCGTCGTGCTCGGTAGAGAAGGAAGATGCCTCTGTTCGGGCTCGCCGGCCTTCGACCCTGTGAGAAAGTCTCTTATCCTTAAATCACATACAAGAAACAAAGAAAACAAAAAGCTTCTTACATCGTCTTCCAACCGAGAGGTTACGCGTCGTCCTCAGCAGCACGAAGTTGTCGTGCATCGCGCTCGTCGGCCGTTAAACATCTTGGATGGGTGAGGTTGAATCTGGCTAACGACCAACAATATTATCAGGCGTTACGTCTCCGATCTCGATCCCCAGCCTATGTTTTGAGATCGGCCCAGCTGTCACAGTCGAAGAAGGTGTGATTTGCGTCATCTTCTTTCGCCTCGCAATATCCACACTTAGGACTGCTCACTTTGTTTATTTTGTGTAGGTATGCTCGGAAGTACCCATGTCCTGAGAGGAACTGCGTTATGTAGTAACTCGTTTCTTCATGGGTGCGATCCAGCCATGTGTTTAGCTGCTATCAGCCTTGCTGTCCATCATCCTCGATGATTGCTGTCCCACCGTTGTTGCCATTTTTCCATGGAAAGGGCTCTGGCTTCCTCTTTGGCTATGTGCTTGCCCACTTGTGGTGTTCTTTCGAATACCCAGGCCCTGGTGTTTAACTGCAGGTTTTGTTTGGATCTCCTTTGAGCCAGCCTGCATTGGTACCATAGTTGGTATGTGCTTTTTTGTAATCAACACCAACTCGGTTTTTTCTATTGCTAAGTCAAGCCCATGGTCCTCCATCCATCTTGTCACCCGTCGCATAACCTGGTACAGCTTCTACTCTAACTGCTCCAAGTTCCGTGCGACAATCACTGCCATGATGTTATCAGCTTTTTCAGACAAATATGTACCATCCGGCATATCCATTCGAAGGATCCCATCATATAAGATGTTCCAAAGGTCAGGTCCTAGGATCGTCCCCTGGGCAGCTGCAGAAGTTACCGTTCTTTTCTTTAGTCCTTCGGTGGAATTGTGAACCAGAACTCTCTCGCGCAAATAACTTTTGAGTATTTGTAGGAGGTATTTTAGTACCCTGAACTCCTTTAGTGCTTCTTCCATGTCGTTCCATCTGGCCGAGTTGAATGCGTTTTTAACATCCAACGTGGCCAGCAGAACGATTTTTCTGGTTGCATGTTTTCCCTGTTGAGCCTGGTTCACTGTATCCGCTATTTCTCGGATAGCATGTACCGTGGAGCGTCCTCTCCTAAACCCATATTGTCTCTTAGACAGATCTCCAGCTGCCTGTATGGCTGTCGTGAGGCGACGTTTTAATATTTTTTCGAGGAGTTTGCCTGCTGTGTTTAGCATATTCAGTGGTCTGTATGCTCCTGGTGATTTCGGGTCCCCCTTATTTTAGCTGATAAGCACCAATTGTTGCATCTTCCATTGTTTGCAAAAAATTTCCACTTTTAGGCAGCAGTTGAACATATCAAGAAGGGCCTCCGGGCTGGCGCGGGCTACTACTTTTAATGCTTCTACCGGTGCGCCGACGGGTTCCGATGCCTTCCTGTTTTGCAGAGAGCGCACTGCTATTATGAGCTCCTCTTCGTCGAAAGGCGCACCTCAGTCTGCATTACCTCAAGTTCCATATTGGCGGACGCAGGTAGTGCTCCGAGCTTTTTTGTGACTATTTTGTACCTTAAGCCCCAGGGGTATCGTCCACCTCTTGGACCAATCCCCTCCAGCTCCCCCCATTCAACAGCTTTTGCGTTAAAGTCGCCTGCCATTAATACCTTCCCATTTTTGCTACGCATCATATCTTCCAGGAGGTCCAGTTTTCGTTGGATGTATACCATGTTGGTGTATTTTTATTCGTATACTGTTCGCTTATTATGACCAAATCAATCCTCCCTTTGCTTTTAAGATGCGTGAGGAGATCGTTGGCCGTTTTGTCCTGTTCATATTGATTTGAAGTACCCTGATCATATTTTGATCTTCCTGGCTGACTTTGCAATTACTTGATCCAGAGACTTGATCAAGTAGCAAGTTTTCCTCCTTCAAGTTGGCGCATAGCACGCATCGATGTTCGGACGTGCCAGTAGCCGCATTGTACTCTTCTGCGCCACACTTATAGCAGAGTATTCTACGATCTGGCCCCTTACAATTTCTGGACTAGTGTCCATATCCAAGGCACTTGTAACAGCGATCTCTTCGGGTACTCTGCCTTATTCGGCTGTTGAACCAGCCAACTTTAATGCGAGAACTTTCTAGCAGCTTGTTGGCTCCATCATGTCTCCATGATCTACCAGGCTATTCTTGACTACCTCTTCAACATCTACTCTTGTTGTTACGGCGTCAAGATCCAGTAGCTCTGGTGTGGTTTTGGGCAAAATGTTCCTGACCGTGCCAGCATCCCCTATTTTTTCTGCTACAGCCTTCCGAAAGCTCGCGCATCATTGGTAAGCTTCCCTCGTTCCAAAAGGACGCTACCCTCCCTTGTTTGCCGGATTGAGCGGATTGCCGTCTCTGTATCCTGTGGTTTAACCTTCGACTTAATGTCGCCTAGCACTTCCGCGTACGTTTTCCCTTCAGCGGGTTTTATGAGCACCGCTTCGAGGTGTTCCCTTTTTCTTCGTTTGTTTTTTCTGCTTTTTTTATATTTTTTGCCTGCCCGTCGGCATGCAGGGGTTTTTCCTGTCTTTCAGATCTCTTCTTCTTTCGAGGTACCTCCGTCCAAGCCGGTGGCGATGCAAGAATGTTTTTCCTCTCTTCCATCGGTGATACGCCCTGATCTTCCCCTAGGTATGAGGCTATTCTTTTAACGCTACTGCGAGTGCTTAAACTTCTTTCAGTCTGTTTCCCGCTTGTGCTGCATTGTGGGTGCCATAAAATTGTTTACCAGCGCATCTTGCGTGGAGGAGCTGGCTCCTGATGCCATACAGTGGCTGTGATGCTACCAATGAACCACTAAAAACCACCCTTTCTCCTTGGCATAAGCCTCCCTCCCCCGGAATCGCTTTCGCATTACTTCAGGAGGGTGCCCTTCATTAGCCTTGCTTCGGCCCTCTTCTTTTTTGCCAACCTGGACCTGCCCAGCTACAATGCTTGCTTGAACGTTCAAGAGGCTTCTTAAAGGAGGCAGCCCCTCTGAATGCTAAGCATCTCCTTTTCCCCGAACGATGGACTGTTCGAGGCTTCTTCTTCTGTTCCAACCAAGATGCACGCATCGTCCTCGGTGGTGCGGAGGTACTGCTCATCGGGCTCGCCGGCCTTGGGGCATTTTGCTTGGGTGTGGTTGGTTAATTTGGACGTCCTTGAGGCTTCTTCAACGAAGTTGCCTCTCGGAACAACCAACACTTGATGCTTTACGGCAGATGATCGATCCGGGGCTTCTCTTCTTTTGCGACGCAGAGGTAGCACTGCGGCGTACTCTCGTACGCCACAGCCCTGTGGCCCTCCTGGCCACAACTCCAGCATCCTTTTGTCCTATCAGGACCCTTACATCTCGCTGCCGTATGTACAAAACCGAGGCAGCGGTAGCATCTAATTGTCTCCATTTTTTCCGTAAGCGACAAGACACCCACTCCGCCTTGAGGTGTCCTGCGCTTACTAGTTTCGACGCCATTTCCAGATGATGTTGATTATGATGATGATGCTGATGATGATGATGCTGATGATTATTATTTTTTTTTGTTAAAGAAATAAAAACGGTAAAATGCGCATGCACTTACCGCATTCGAACTTTAGGGACCACGAGCCCAGTATATGCATGTCACGCATATATACATATACGCTAGATGCACACATGGGCGCATAGTCCACAAGGAACGAAGGTGTTTGTGGGACTCACCGAAAAGGCACCCACCCACTAAAACCACAACTTCTTTACCTGCTAACCGATACTCCTGGGACAACATTCACATTACATCGGGAGCATAGGGATAAGGTCAATTCGCCGTACTACGGAACCACCATTCTTGTCAGCTTGTACTTCTTTCTTTAGTTGATGCTCCCTCCAGGGATACGCATCATCCTCGGTAAAAGAGGAAGATGCTTCTTCTCGCCCTGTACCTTGTTGATCTTCTGAAGGTAGGCTTAAAAATATCCGTGCCCCGAAAGAAATTGTGTAAGGTAATAGTTGACCTGCCCATGGTTTCGATTGATCCACGCATCTATTTCGCGTATTAATCTGAAGTTCCATTTTCCCCTGGTTTTCGCATTCCATCTTGTCTTGATATATGCCACCTTGCGTTCTGCCGCAAGCAGATCAATTAGCATAACTCCAGCAATCAATAACGTCGTTGGTTCTAAGACGCTGCGGTAAGCGCATGCCACTCGTTGTGCTCCTCTTCACTGTACCCCTGCCATGCGTTTGTGGTATATCTCTATTTGAAGAGCATCCGCCCAAACTGCGGCTCCGTACAGAAGGATAGAGTGCATCACTGACATTAAGAGACGCCGCTCGCTTAATTTTGGACCTCTTACATTTGCCATTAAACTACGTAGATTTGTCGTATCTGTGCATGACTTGTCAGTTGATCGTTTACTCTGCTCCTAAAAGGTGAGCTTATTATCGATCAAGATTCCAAGGTGCTTCGCTACTTTTTTTGTCTGTACCTCCTCGGTTCCCACCTGCATTAGGATTTCCACGTCGATTTTTATCGTTGTTAAAATCACGATCTCTGTCTTCTGGATAGCTAAACTTAGACCATGGTCTGCCATCCATCGCTGGACACGTCTAATGACTTCATTTAGTTTCCATTGAGCTTGCTCAATATCACGAGCAGCTATTGTCGCTGCTATGTCATCTGCGTAGCCCACAAGCCTTGTATCTTCCGGCATTTCGATACGCAGGATGCTGCCATAAGACACATTCCACATGTCTGGTCCCAGGATGGATCCTTGGGCCGCGCTTACAGTGATTTATTTCTGTCGAGGTCCTTCGCACGTTTCGTAAAGCAGCACCCGATCCTTAAAGTAATTGTTTACTATCCGGATAAGGCACTGCGGCACGTTGAAATTATGCTTTAGCCCATCCAATATATCGACTAATTTTGCCGAATTGAAAGCATTTCCTACGTCTAGAAGAATATGTACGACAATTTTCCGTGAGTAGCGATCTACTTATCGTTCCTCAAGAGCTGTGTTCACTATCTGTGTCACTGCGTCTACCGTGGAACTCCCTTTCCTGAAACCATACCAATAGGCTGGAAGTCGGTTGTCGTGTGATCTTTTTTTGGGCATAGATGCGTCACAGGCTTCGCGTATCAACTGCATCGTGGCATCAATAACCTCTAATGCGTCCCGTTGCTCAGAGCGTCGGAAAGTGGTCTCTCCTATGTTTATAACTACGAAGCCTCTTCGCGGCCACCTCCATTACTTTTTTGCCTCTGGAGTCCATATACGTCATGCCCTACTCTAGAGCTTTTGCGTTAAAGTCTCCAGCAATCACCGTGTCTCCTTCAGTATCGATCAGCATATCTTCAATGTTCGCCAGTTTCGCCTCGAAGTCCTTGATGGGCTCGTTCGGAGTAAGGTAACAGCTCACAAAAGTGATCTTGCGACTCTTAATCCAGACATATCCCTCGCCGGCTCCGTGACTTTTCACTAGTATCTCGTCTGTATTTGTCACCAATATCGCAGCAGTACTGAGCATGTCGGAAAACCATATAATGCTTGGCCTGTTTTGGTACTGTTCGCTCGATATCAGCAAATAAGCCTTCTTATCGTACACCAGTTGTGTAAGAAAATTGTTTGCATCTTTGCTTCTATTAATATGATGATCTTTTTTTACCAGGGCCTGATGAAAAATGTTCAAGAACACACCGTGAAGGTTCCGCACTTCTCAGTAGTGTGGGGATCTTAGTTGCCGCATCACCACAATGACCTAACCTATATAATATTAATTTATACCTTGCGTATAATTATACATTATACAAAGTCTACTCTGTCTTTATAGTGATTTTGCCAAAGACCCACTAAAAACACCACCCTTTCTGCTTTATATTACCCCCGCCCCCTGGAAACGCTTTCGAATTCCTTCAGGGGGATTGCCGTTCTTTAGCCGTGCTTCGGCCTTCTTCTTTTTTCCAACTTGGCCTTGTCCTGCATATCTGGGCTTGCTGTTGGACCGGCGCAGCTACGATGCCTGCTTGAGCGTCCAACAGGCTTTTTCAACAAGGCTGCCCCTCCGAACGCCAAGCAACTCCTTTTCCCCGAATGATGGTCTGTTCGAGGCTTCTTCTTCTGTTCCAACCAAGATGCACGCATCGTCCCCGGTAGTGCGGAAGTATTGCTTATCGGGCTTACCGGCCTTCGGGCATCTTGGTTGGGTGTTGCTAATTAATTTGGTCGTCCTTGAGGCTTCTTAAACAAAGTTGCCTCTCGAAACCAGCAACACCTCATTCTTCCCGGCAGATGATCGGTCTGGAGCTTCTCTTCTTTCGCGGCGCAGAGGAAGCACAGCGGAGCGCTGTCGCACTTCGCAGACTTGTGACAAAAGGTCTTTAAGAATGCCTCAGAAGGCCCTTTTTGTAAGACAAACTTTGATACCCACAGGCTGCTCGCCAAAATGTCTTCTGACGGTAGCCCCGGCCTCCTCCCTATCCGTTGTTGTGTCGAGGTTAAAGACCTCGACCGTTGTGCGTGGGACAAGCTCACGCACGCAACTCGTTTCAGTCATCACCTGTCCGATGGCAGATGTCAATTTTGCCCTGTCATCAGCTGCAGGGCCCACCTTAGTTAGAAGCTCGCCTCTCCTGGTCTCCCTGACACCCTTGATTTTGACACCAAGGGTGTCGGGTTTTACCTTTTTCTTAAGGTCCTTCAGGATCTCTGCGTAACTCGATCCCTGAGCCGGTTTAATTAAAACCGCCTCGGGTCGAACTCGCCTATGCTTCTTCTTAGTCTTTTTTGTGTTCGGTGCAGATGTAGGCACCCCTTCATCCTCCTTTTTGGGAATTGAGGTAGTCGCTGTTGCAACCTGGGTCCTCAACTTCTTCTTTCTTTGCCTCGAGGGACTTGCCTGTACGGGGCTCAAGGTGGTCTCCCTCACTTTAAGCCGTCGTTCGTGTTCTAGAAAATAATCTCCTAAGAGCTTTGTTCGACTATGAAATCGTTGGATAAGATGGCTTGACTCGCACGGACCATCGCGGATTATGTGGAACATATTCCACTGCGTCCGACCAAAAGCCTCCATCTTAACGTTAATTCTCCTTCAGTTTCTTGAGGGCCTCCTTTGTCTCTTCCAAGCATTTGAGAAAAAGAGGATTGCACACTCCTGTCCAAGTATGTTCTGGTTGAGCATGATTGTGTGCCTTATTGAGGGCTGATGTTCTGCCACATTCATTTTGATCTTCTTCTGCCACAGGATGGATTCGACATAGTTGGCTACAGCATCCCAGATCTCCTCACTTTCCAGCATCTCTGCAAATACGTTCTCTGGTGCCAGGCGTCCTGATTTTCTTTATCATCTATCCCTGTACAGGAATCACCGTTCAAAGTCGTAGAAAGTGTGCTCTGCCTCGTCGCGTTCAGCTTCACAGTAGGCACACCTCGGACTCTGAACCTTTTTGATCGTGCACAGGTGGGCTTGAAAGTATCCATGCCCTGAAAGGAATTGGCTCAGGTAGTAGTTGACCTCTCCAAGATAGCGTCCAATCCAAACGCTCAGGTCAGTGATCAGCCTCGCGGTCCGTCTGCCTCGATGGTCGTTTTCCCACCGTCATTTCCAGCATTGTTGCGTGTTCGCTCTAGCCTCTGCCTTACCTGCTTCTCTTTCTTTATCTGGAATTGCATCAAATTCAAACTTCTTTTTCAGGGCTAGGAGGTCAATAGTGAATGGTGAATGAATCCCACGATCACAAGCGCTGCGGGCTCCGAGACAGTGCGATAAGAGCACGCTACTCTTAGTGCACCCCTCAGTTGTGCCGATGCCATTGGTCCGTTGACATTGGCCATGAGCCTGCTCAGTGTCTTCGTCACTGTTGCTCCTTTGTCAAAAGCTTTCCTGATATGTTCCCAGAAGGTGAGCTTGGTATCCAGCGTTACCCCAAGGTGCATGACCCGATTCAGTTTCACCGAATCTGCTCGATGTTGCGCGCGGTTATAAGTGCAATGATGTCGGCAACGAAGCCTGATAGGTATACTCCTTCTGGCATCTGTAGGCGAAGGATGTCATCATACCAGATGTTCCAGAGGTCTGGTCCCAGGATTGAACCCTGGGCGGCACCAGCCGTTATGTCCTTCCTTCTGGTTCCTCTCGTTGTCTCCTATACAAGAACTCTGTCCTGAAGATAGCTTTCAATCAGCCGTCGGAGATACTCTGGTGCCTTGAATTTCTTGATGACTTCAATCATGCCGGTCCACCTTCTGAATAGCCGCCTCCGAGCTGGGCTTTAGCAGCTTCTCCAGGATTTTTTCTGCAGTGTTAAGCATGCACAGGGGGCGATATGCTCTCGGTGATAAACACTAATCCTTGTGTTTTCCAGTGTTTGGGGAAGATACCTCCCTTCAAACAGGCGTTGTAGGTGTTCAGAAGCATTTGCGGGTAGATACGCGGCACCGCTTTTAACGCCTCTGTTGAAATACTGTCTAATCCAGAGGCCTTCCTTTTCTGTAGGCCCCTCACTGCTGCGAATAATTCCTCCATTTTAAATGGCGGTATCTCCGCAGTCGTGGCACCACTGCTGACCTTGTGTCTCACCGGGTGGGTGGAGGAAAGGCTATCAACAAAGTTATCCACAACTTCTGGTTCCATCGCCCCACATGTTGAAAGGCCTCCAAGCTTTCGTGTGATACTCCTGTAACCAAGACCCCAAGGTTCGTTTTTGACGTCCTCGGTCAGACCAAACAAGTTCCGTCTCTTGCTTGTTTTTATGACGTTTCGGAACTCCTTCTTATTTTGCCGATGTTGAGCCTCAGCTGGGGTTGTTTGTATATTACCCCTTCTTTTCCTCCTAGCTCGGGTTGTTTTCCGTCTAATCTGCAGATATCTGTTTCTTAACCCTATGAGGGTGTGGGGATATTGATAGCATCGCTACAATGATCTTAATATATATGCTTATATACACCAAGATCTTAAATTTGATCATTATAATGATGCTACCAACGACCCACTAAAAAACACGATCCTTTCTTTGCTCATATCTCTCGGAAACCGCTTTCGCATTACTTTAGAAGAAAGAGACCATTAACCTTTAGATGCTCTATATTCTTTTTCTTTTGCCTGCATTATTTTTTAAATTGTTTGGACCCTTTGCAGGCTCTATCAGGACCCGTGTCCTGATAGAGCCTGCGTAATAAAGTAATCTACTTCGCCATGCTTCCTGGATATCCATCTGTTTATCGATGGCATCAGTTCATAGGTCCATCGTCCATGTTCTGCCGTTTCCTATTCATACTGCCATCTCTCCATAAGATTTCTCCTAGCGTTCACCGGGTCTCGACCTTTATAGTTCTCCTCTCGCTCTTCTATTACCAGATGATTCAGTAGCGTTCCAGAAATAAGCGCTGCCCCAACTGATGCTATCGTTCGATATGCACTGCATATTCGTATGGTCATCTGTTTCTGTATTCTAGTTAATAGCCTCTTTTGTTTTTGCTTTGTCACTGCTTCGCCCACATCGGCGCTGCATATAGCACTTGCGAGTAAACTACACTAGACAGTAGCGCTCGTTTTGATGATCGTGGGCCTCCACTGTTGGGCATAATACCCATTAATGTATTTGCAGTCTTGCTTGTTTTTTGTGCCACTTCAATAAAATGCCTAGCAAAGTTTAATTTTTTGTCAGTATATGTCCCTAAGTATTTTATAGCGGCACTAAGGTCTATTCTTACTCCTTGCATGGTGAACCATACTGGATGCAGTTTTTTCCTTTTCGTGACTAATAAGGCTTCAGTCTTTTCTGGCGCTAGCTGTGATCCTTTGCTTTCTAGCTCATTTAGGACTGTTTGCATGACAGCGTTAGTCGTGTTCCTTAATATTGCCTCCATCCTGGCAATTACAACCAATACCAGATCGTTTGCATATCCTATTAGTCTAATACCCTTTTAAAGCTTCATTCTCAAAACCGCATCGTAGAGTACATTCCACAGGGTCGGCGCGAGGATCGATCCCTGTGGAACGACGCTGTTTGTTGAGATTGTTTTTGTTTCTCCTTCTGCAACCATTATTATTTTTCTCTCGGCTAGGTAGGATCCTATGCAACTTATTAATCCCTCCTAGATGCCCCTCCGCCTTAGTTCATCCAGTATTTCTATACGACGACGGGATTTTTTGTGGTTTGTCACCTTTTTGCAAAAGCACAAGTGTCGCGATTTTCCACTTTTCCGGGAAAGTAGCTTTCGTCATCAGCGCTTTGTAGACTTCCAGCAGATACTCTGGGTAGCTTCAGGTAGATTAACTCTTTCTTCCATGAGTTATTAGCCTTTTCGGCATAGTCTTAGTACACAGTTCTGTCAGAGCTTTTGAGAAACCATCTGCTGAAGTTGTGTTTTTATCAATGGTAATTTCACCAGCTATTTGGTTCAACTTTTGCTTGTCCAATTTAGGAGTACACTTGCAATGTACCTTCTGTTTTTACATGTCATCTTCCTCTTTTGTTTCACAGTCCTAAAGATAATGTATCTGTGGTCACTCAAAGATTCATCTTTGCTTACGCCCCATTGTTCAATTTTTTGGCTGACTTCTTCTGTGGCAAAAGTTAGGACCAACACTGAGGAGTAACCCCTTGCTAGGTATGTTGGTTTGTCCCCCATGTTAAGGACCAACAGTTTCTTCTCCGCGACCCACTCAGCAACAGTTTGTCCTCTGATATCTGTATACCGAATTCCTTATAGTGGCGACTTCGCATTAAATTCTCCTGTCCCGATGGCGCTCTCCTTATTGATGTGGATTCGTGTGCCGATTTCTTGAAGAGTACTTTCGAGGTACTCGATTTTCTTATTTCCTGAGGAGTAGCAACTATAAATAGTTACTCCCCCTTTTTGGATGTAAGAGAAACCCGATTAGCATCCGTGATCCTCAATTACCATTTTAGCATCCAATACCTTTGCTTTGTTTTCTTTCCCATACTGTATCGCCATATCAAGTGCAGCTCGACTTCTGTTGGTATTTATTTGCAGGTAAATTATGTCGCCTGCCCTTTTCTAGACTTGGCTTGTCTCCCTTCAAGTCGAGTTCGATTCGTTTGGCCCCGCATGCTGAAGGTTTGATGCCCCTCTACCTGACGATCTAGGCAGTAGTACATGTTTGGTTAGCCCATGGCTTTGTGACCCTCTTGCCCACATTTCCGACACAGACTTCCACAATTTGGCTCATCGCAATCCATTCTGCTGTGTCCTTGTTGCCAGCATCTAGTGCACTTTATGTCTCCAACTCTCTCAGAGACATTGCAAACTATCCCCCCTACTTTAATTTTTCCTTGACCTGATCCACTGCTCTTTGTTCGTAGGTGATATTTTTCCTGCATGACAATGGATCGTCTACATAGTACCCGTAAAGACCCCATTGGGTCCCCATTCGGTTCCTTTTTAAAGTAATCGAATAAACAGCAAAATCAACTTTTAAATTTTTGAAATTCGGATTATACGTTAAAATTCCCTATAGAAGGTAACAGAAGAATCGCCATAGTTTTTTTGACAACGTTAAAAAGTTTAATAAAACTTAATACGTATAACGCCTGTTGACTGCTACTTGCAGACGATGCGTTAGAAGTATAGCATTCAACAGGCGTTACACGTCTTATTTTTTTTTTAACTTTTTAGCATTGCAATAAAATATTGCGATTATTCTATGACCTTCTATAGGAAATTTCAATGTAGAGTTCGAATTTCAACAATTTAAAAGTTGATTTTGTTGTTTTTTCGAGTTTTTTAAAAGGAACCGAATGAGGATCCGATAGGATCTTTACGGGTACTTTGTAGAGGCTCCATTTGGTTCCTTCGGTCTGCCAGGGAGTCCTGGAAGGTGCTACTTCCCCTAAGTTCTTTTTTGTTTCGCCCAACTTAAAGGTTCTGATGCACTCTTCACATGATATCTCGTTACTGAACGTTATTTGTAGGGTTTCTTTAGCTAGTAAAGCCTTAATGATTTCTAGTTCTGCTCGCAGCCTATAAATCTCCTCTTCCTTTGCTTCCACCATGCCCCTACTCTTGGACGACCTTACTGCTTCAAATAACTAATCTCTCATAGATTTGCCGTCCAGTTGTTGACTTAGCGAGAAAAGGACACTGGTTATGTCCTTAGTTTCTCTTTTTGCGTTGTAGGTCTCTTTGAGTACCTTGTCTAGATCTTTGACGTATTTGGACATTTTTTGTACTCACGTCATAAAAGTCATACCGTCTGTTGCGTAATTATTGCGCTCACTCTTCGGTGAATCCTCAGTTCTCTTGCGCTTCGCAGGGGCTTGAGATTCTAGAAACTCCTGGGAACTCGGAATGTCAGGTAAGCACCGAGTTCTCGCACCAGGAGGTGTGCGCTAAATGCAAGACACCCTGGCAAACAGATTTTTTGGACTGCTTTTATCCGCTGTCTTCATTTGTGGATCACTTTCTTGACTTCTATTTGCCTTATCTGCTTTAGTCGAGTTTTCTTTTTCAAATTGTATTTGATTTGGGATAGGAAGGTCCATAAATTATTGTCGTCAGCGCATCGTGCGTGAAAGGGCGGGCCGAAATAGCTGGGAACAGGTATACCCTCAGACCGAAGTCCCATCCCAGTTCTCTGAGGCCCAGCCTTCGTATTACCCAGAAACAGGTTGTTTATCAGGCAGATTGACAGATGAGCTTGAAATATATAGTCCTGGGAGTTTTATTGAAACCTTCGTCTCAAATAGTTCTAAATTTTACGCATTCAAAGTACGCTCACCAAATGGTCAGGAGAACTATGTCTTCAAAGTAAAAGGTATTACCCTGAATTACAAAAACTCCCACCTCATAAATTTTGACTATATCTGTGATCTTGTGGTTACATTAAATAATGCAGTAGTAATTGCATTAAATTATATAGCAATTCGCAGAACCGCATATAACGATGTAGTTGCAAAAAAAAATTGAAATCTGCCATATAGTTTAAACAAAAAGAAGGTTAATTGATCAATATAATTCTCTCTCAGTTGGTTACTTAGAAACTCGTTAAATAAATAATACCCTGAATTGTATATTTTGAAAATACAAACATGTGGTTAATGGATTTTCAGTTTGTAATATTTTTTCGCTGTGGCTAAAGCAAAGAGCTTCTTTGAGATATTAAGAGATGGCGTTACATGTACTAATTTAATTAAAAGATGTTTGTTTATCTTGTGTTTGAGTTTAAATTTGTTCACGCGATTTTTTACAAGTCTAAAGAGATTATTCTGGTATGTATTAGCGATATAATAATAATAATATCATATAAATTGATGTAAAAAATAGTTTGTGGTTAAATTGATGTATAATGCAGTTTGATTTAAAATTGCTTCAATTATTCGAATAAAAATATAATATGCTGTTATGTAAAATAGCAAACACTGATAAAAAGAAGAAAAGGAAAAAGCTTTGTACTGACAATGACACCTAAGAAAGTACATAGATAAAAAGAAAAGTTTTAAAACCTTTAATTACTAGGATAAGAAGCAGGCAAGTATAGCCAGTATATAATATATCTACTTTTATAAAGAATAATTATGCTTTGTAATAAAAATGATGATTAACTAACAATTCACACAATTAATTTTGTATTTAAAGAATATTTTGTTGAGTGCTATAAACAGCAATTTGTTTATTTATAACTTTATGTTTATAATTATATTATTATTTGAATGACGTAGGCGTATCTCAAATTTTAGAATAATAAATTAGGTTAAGAATTTATTTGATACAAATTGTCTCTAACTCTTTCAACCCAGTGGGCCCAAAACTATGACGATACCAAAAACGTCCTTGGGACGTTCCTAAGACGTCTAGTGACAGGCCAATCAACGTCTCTAAGACGTTCAATGTCCTAAAGATGACCTAAAGACATTTCAAAGACATGGGCGTTCTCGGGACATCTTTTATACTGACATTAGACGTTTTAAGAGAATTCCTAGGGAAAACTATAATTTCATTTTATTTCTGATGCAGTAAATGAAGCATAAAACTCGAACCACGCGCATACACACCATTTGGTTTGCTTTCATATCAATTGATCCCAGTGCGCACAGAATTTGGCGATGTTCTTACTACATCGTTACGACATCTTTACGACAATTTTACGATATCCTATGTCCGGGTCGTTACGGTCTCTTTATCTTCTTAGTTGAAATTTTTAAACAAATTGAAAACGCTAATGTTTCTTCAAAATTCTTTTATTTTTTTATTTTGTAAATATTCGAAAATGCTTTCAAGTTTCAAAATATTTTTAATCACTTCACCCCTAGTAGTATTAACGCACCACTATGGGTAGCCTGCCTTCACTCTACCCTACATCCTGTTATCAGCGAGACAACATTTGTAGCACCACTATGGGGCGACTGCAGTTCCACTACCCTACAACACTTATCAGCTGGACAAAATATTTCTCGGTAAGATCAGTCCCCGCTTATGTATCTCTACTAGAGTAGATAAAGCTAAAGAGTAAAGCTCAAAATTAATTTTTATCTGGTAATTGTGTACTTTGTAATAATTGTAAAAATATTTTATCATAATTCAATATATTTTTCAAATTTATTATCTGGATAATTTTATTTTTATTCTTCCTAAGCTTTACATATTTTCTAACGCTGGTAAAGCCTTACTAATTTCGATTTTGCGGTTTGCGTACATAATTGAAAGAATAATTATAACACATGTAATGATGAAACATGGTACAGTATTGGCCACATACATCCGAAGTCTCACTTTTTTGTAATCTTTTTGTATTCCACATGTAGTAGGAACAATTTCCTCGTAAACAAAGTAGATGTTTAGGTATAAGAGGTGATAACCCATAACTGTCAAAATAGGTAGCCTCTCCATTTCTTCCGACGTACATGTCGACCCAATGGGTACCAGTATGTTTGTGTCCATCTGTATTAGCAACAATCGCAGCTGGTGTTGACCAATACTTCGGGGTCTGATCAGCTGGGAATACACCTATTGTCCTTGCATGTGTGAAATGAAATACTTGAAGTGCCTGAAGACTGTTCATACTTTTTTTAAGATGTCAGCTTCTATTGTTGGGACAAGACTACAGTATCATCACCTAGATCGTCTGAAACGTTTAAAATGTTACGTCCATCGGTTGTATCCGATATAGCCGAAATTTTAGCGTAGGTTGAGTTCTTTTTGTATGAGGTTGAGAGTACTCCATCTATTTGCTGCTTTTCAATCCATCTTTTATATGCAAGCATTATAAAAAGAACAAATAAATTGTGTGTTCTTTTTTACTCCATGGTAGGAACATACCTTATTTTAGAAAACCAGACTTTTAAAATATGGGCAATTTAACTCCACCAAATTTGTGATTCGTCTACTCATAATCTTTTGCAACAAAACAGCCTTCTCATGTTCTCGAGTGTATATTAGTCTTGCGTTTCGGGCCACGTCGCGAAGATTTGCGTAAAGGAAATTCATTGTAACAACTCCCTCAAACCATTCAATACCATGATGTGGACAACGAAGCCAGTTATTTTGTCGTTGAGATTGACTGGTGAAGTCGACAAATATATACCGTAGAGAAATAATCTAACGAGACATGCAGTAGCGATCTAGAGTAACAACGGCTGCATCTTTGGGTGGACATAGAATATCTTTAAGTTGTCGTAAAAATATCGTAACGATGTCGCAAAAATGTCACGAAATGTCGTGCCCACTGGAAGCTTTGAGGGTAAGTAACAATGTCAACTCAAGAAATAATCATGTAATTTAATAACAAGTGTATCTTTTATACATAAATGTCTAAAAACGAAAAATCATGGTCTAAAATTTGTTTACACTAATTCCACTTTTTTGTCGAGGATTACTTTTTTTCTTATGAGAAGCTAACGAGTTCGAAAGTGGGACAGCGAGACTAAGTTTTGATTTTCAATTCGCGTTTTCGAAACGTTTTTTTTATAAAATAAGCTGCTTCATCGTAACATTTTTCGATTTTTCAAGCAACGGAAATATTAGATAACGAAGAGTCGCATTGGTCCCTTTCATAAAACTCCAATGGAGTTGTTATTTGTTTATATTGAGACCTTTGAAGACTGGTCCAACGAGAATTAGGATAAGAATGACAAAATTTGTATACACAGATTTTAAAACTTTCTTCCTGATATTTTGCAATAACAATGTTAACTAGAAGTCGAAAGATTGATGCACTCATAAATAAAGACTCGCGGCTGCAAGACAAGAAACACTAAATCACCTAATGGGCACAAAACTATGAAAATCCCAAGAACGCCCTTCGGAAGTTCCTAGGACGTCCTATGTCAAGCCAATCAACGTCTCTAAGACGTCCAATGCCCTAAAGACGTCTTAAAGATATAGACGTTCTTGGGACATCTTTCGTACTGACATTAGAAGTTTTAAGAATATCCTTAGGATGCATATTTTGAAAGAGAAATAATTGTTTAATAAATTGTGGCAAAAAAATTTGTTTAACTGAATGTTTAGTTAAAAATTTGTGCAATTCACGAAACATTTGAAAGACAACCGATTGTTTGGGTCGACAGGTAACAAAAAAAGATATTCCAGAAATTTTTTATATCAGGGTGAAATAAAAAAAACGTGTCATCTTTTTCCTTTCAAGAATAAAGGAACCAAATTTTTGAACAAACCAAATTTTAGTTGTGAATCTGATATGGAATGACCCATATCTTCAATAACAGTTTTAATAATAATTTAGAAAAATGGATTCTTCAAGATATAATTCATATACACACTCATTTTTTATGTAATATCCACGGAAATATTATAAATACCCAGGGGGCACAGAATTTGGCGACGTATTCACGACATTATGGAATAGAAGTAGAATCCTCGAATGTATACGGTTGGGCTCCGATATTCAGATAATTTATATATTCCCCACATCAATGCTTTTTTAGGCAAAACCCCAAAGTCCACTGAATAAATATATCATCTAATACTCTTGTTGTTATATTACATGATTATTTCTTGAATTGAAAGTGTTACTTACTCTCAAAGCATCCAGTGGGTACGACATTTAGTGATGTTTCTGCGACATCGTTCCGACACTTTTACGACAACTGTAAGATATCCTATGTCCACCTAAAGATGTAGCCGTTGTTACTCTAGATCGATACTGCATGGCTCGTCGGATTATTTCTCTACGGTACATATTTGTCGACTTCACCAGTCAATCTCAAAGTGAGACTTCGGGTGTATGTGGCCAATACTGTACTATGTTTCATCATTATATGTGTTATAATTATTCTTTCAATCATGTACGCAAACCACAAAATCGAAATCAGTAACGCTTTCCCAGCGTTAGACAATATGTAAAGCTTAGGAAGAATAAAAATAAAATTATTCAGGTAAAAAATTTGAAAAATATATTGAATTATGGTAAAATATTTATCCAATTATTACAAAGTACACAATTACCAGATAAAAATTAATTTTGAGCTTTACTCTTTAGCTTTATCTACTCGAGTAGAGATACCTAAGCGGGTCTGATCTTACCGAGAAATATTTTGTCCAGCTGATGAGGGGGTATAGGGTAGTGGAACTGCAGTCGCCCCATAGTGGGGCTACAAATGTTGTCTCGCTGATAACAGGATGTAGGGTAGAGTGAAGGTAGGCTACCCATAGTCGTACGTTAATAATACTAGGGTTGAAATGATTAAGAATATTTTCAAACTTGAAAGAATTTCCGAATATTTACGAAATAAGAAAATAAAAGAATTTTGAAGAAACAGTTGCGTTTTCAATTTTTAAAAAAATTTCAACTAAGAAGATAATTTTTTGAAGACTAAAATAGCAAATAGAATAGTTTTATATTTAATTATAGGATTTGGGTTTTGATTGAAGATACACCCATGAATTCGACTCCTATCCTCGATTATTTTTTATCACTTTCTTTCGTCATTCTCTCTCTGTTTCGATCCGATCTCTTCTGAAAGTAGAAATGTACTGCCACGAGAAAGGTGCCTAATCGCCGGTGCTCTTATTGACGATGTTACTCCGCGGTGGCAATAGCCGTGTCTCCTTTGACAGTGCGACGGTCCAAGGTTTTTGCAAATATATTTGTTATGTAGTATTTTACATAGTGATAAATCTTGGCAAATAATAGTGAAATTTAGGTATCGATCCTTTTGAATTGCTGAATATTCTAATGTTGGTACAGCATGAGCATGTTTTATGTATCTGCTGGAGTTGATAGTGTTTTAACTAGAAGTGGAGTACTTTTAAACAAATCGTATGTTTCAAGATTCAGAAGGGGAAATTTAAAAATTAGCATAATTTTCTCGTTTTTGTAGTAAATGGAAATGTCAAAGAGCTTTACGAATTCGTACATTGCGTGAATTTAGGGAGAAATTGGAATTTTTAAGGTTTGGTTATGCTTTTTGAACATTTTGGTATAAAATTCAAATTCTAATATTTGATTATTTAATGCCCCTAGATGAGAAGCTAACTCTTGATTTAACTAAACATTCCGGATATCATTATTCATTTTTATATTTTTTTTGTCTTCTTTTAGAGCCAGTTTTGAAATTAGTTTTTTAGCAGAGCTCCAGTTTTGGTTGTTTTAATTAAATTCTGATTGAACTATATGGGTAAAATTTTCAAAAGTTTCCGCAAGTCCTGCAGTACTGTTTCCCTGTTCAATTTTGCTTTAGTACGAGGGTAGTTCAATAAGTCCTTAGAATGACCAACAGATGGCGCGCGAATAGCTCCAAATCATCTGTTTTCAGTCAGCACCACTCCCGACTAGATATAT
>NC_046664.1:140201229-140209351 GCF_010883055.1 Belonocnema kinseyi | reverse complement strand
CTTCCGAAAACGCACTTTTCTAAAGGATTAAAAAAACTTGAAAAGCGATTGACCAAGTGTATAGAGCTCCAAGGAGATTATGTTGAAAAATAAAAAAAAATTACCCAAAAAAATGGTTTTTATACTTCATTCTAAGGACTTATTGAACTACCCTCGTATTAGGCAGTATCGTTTTCATCTAAAATCCCGATTAATATTATGACTCCTGAACCTAAAAATCCGAAAGGTGTACGTTTCAATCGAGTTTCGCCATTCAACTGTTCGTTGAGTTGTCCTTTTCTTTAGCTTATCGCCGCAATATGTGCTCTAGTTACCTGGATATCGTCGATGGAAGTACATGCTAATACTAGATGGTTTCAAAAGCCTGTTAGCTGGTTGAAGTTGGAGAAGAGAACCTTTTTTGTTGTTCCCACAATCGGAGGTCAATGTAGGAAATTGTCCTGGACTCTTATATATTTCCGTAATACTATATGAAAATCAATTCGTTAAAATTTCGTTTTCCAAGTCTCGTGTCATATTTGCGCTTGGTAGCATTTTTAGCTTTGTTTTGTTTGAACGCTGCTAAAATTCTATTATCTAAAAACCGTTTACATAGCTCTTCCGTATAATCGATGTAAGTCGTAATATTTTATCTATTGATCATACCTGATGGTAGGCGTGCGGTTTTACCGAATAAAAGTTCGTGCGTAGAGAATTGTGTTGCTTCGTTTTGACTCGTGATGTAAGAAAACATTGATATGGGTAGGATTTTATCCCAGTTTTCGATCTTTCCCGATGTGTTCAATTTAATGTAGTCTATTAGGACATGCTGACTTAATAAAAGTGATCCGTTTGATTTAGGATGGTACTTTGTAGCAAATACTTGTTTATTTTTGAAGAGTTTGAAAAATTCTGCGGATGCGGCGCTAGTAAAATTTGTACCTTGGTTTAAAAAAAACACGTGGTGTACCGAACTTGCAAAGGAGATGAACATCGATCGCTTCCGCTGCTCTTCTGTCGACTATAGAGAACAACCTAAATTTAGCGACGTTTTTACGACTTTATTACGACATATTTACGACAACTTTAAGATATCCTATGTCCACGTCGTTAAGGTGTCTTTACGATATCGTAAAAACGTCGTATGAACTGAGGATGTCTATACGATATTGTAAAGATAACTTGACGACACGGACATAAGATGTCGTAAAATTGTCGTTAAAGTATCGTACCGATGTCGTGAAGATGTTGCGAAATTCTGTGCCTACTGGGAATGGTCCGTAAATGCCCATTGTCACTTTGTCAAATGGTTGAGTGGGTGTATCCCTTATGACCATTGGCACCCGAGCCTGAGTCCTGATCGATTTTCTTATCAGACATTCTGGAAATCTTTTAAACACTTCTTTTACATCGGAAATCATATTAGACCAATAGTAATCACCTATTAAACGATGATATGTTTTAACTACTTCCTTATGGCCAGCTGCTGCAAAAGCGTGATATTTAGCGATTATGTCTTTGCGCTTGTCTGCAGGTAAACTGTGAAATGTATCGTCATAGAGAGAGATTGAACTTGGATAGTTTTGGAATGTTTTTGATACTTGGTTTTTACCTGTTCCCAAATTGCTATAGTAAAAAGTTCCCAGCTGTTAGAAAAGCTGACTGTAGTAATGTTGTTCTTTTTTATTAGGACTTTAAATTGCTGTAAACATATTTTGATATCGGAGCTGCTTAGGTCTTTCTCTAAAAATTCTTGTATAATAAGGGAAAACAGGTTTTTCTCCCATTTTTTAATGTGTGTGATTTTTCCGCAAATGTTATTTTTTGGTATAATATACACCCTTATGAATCGTCTTTCGATTATTGCCCTTGTAATTGTTTTTTTTAGAATTAATTCTTTTTTGAAATTATAATATTTTATCTAACTACTGAGCTACTATTTCGCTTCCCTATTATTTGGCGACTGTTGTTCTGGAATTTAGGAGCTCCATCCGTTTCCAAATTTTCCTGGGCCAAATTGCTTGAAGGGGCATAATCTGGTGTTCGTAGTGGTTTTAGACTGGGGTTTTCTTTCGCGAATGAAGATTTTTGAGATTGCTGTACCGATCATTTTTCTTCTTGTGGCTTATCAACTTCATCGACATTCATATAATTTCTATTTTTTAGGTTCACCTTTCTTTAATTAAAATTGTTCTTTTCTTCCGTCTTTTCCTCTATTTGATCCAAGTCAACCTTATCTCTGTCTATTTTCTTATTGTCTTGTCTTTTGTTTTTCCCTGATTTTGTGCGCATCTAGTTTCTTCGCGGAATTTTTCCACGTGCAATTTTGTTGTTGCTCATTTTCATCACAGAAAATTTTTGTAGCCATTCTTTTTTGCTTTTACATTTAGAATTTAAATTGCTTTTCCTTTGTTCGATTGGATCTCTAATTTTTTAAATAATATTTTGAATTTGCTTAGGAGTTGATGGTTCAGCGTCTCCGACCTTACGTTGAACTATTATTAGTTCGTCAGCCTCGTCACAAATCTCTACATCGGAATTTTTATCCGTGCTTTCATCAGAAATATCAATTTCTATGATTAAATTTGTTTTCGCCTGCGCTCCAGACAGTTCTAATTTCCTTGCCTTTGCAACTGGATTTTCCTCATCCTCTTTTTATCTAGTACGTAGGGCTATGTGAGATATGTTGTGTCCAATTCTTCTTCCATATCAGTAAGATCTATAGCTAATCCTTCGAGTTCCTGTTGTTTCCTTGGGTTTCCTCTTCCTTTTTTTGCAGGGACTGCGTTTTTCGGTTGTTGATAAATTCCTTGTTTTTTTCTTGGTAGTCTTTGCCGTTTCTTTTCTCTATGAACTTCCTGCTTGGGAAGTTTCTTCGGCTTTGGATTATCAGAAGATACTTGCTTTCCTTTTTGTATGTTATGCTATCGAGTGATTTTACTGTGTTTGCCTGGCTGCTTCATGGTTTCCTCGTCTGTTGCTGGTCGAGATTTTCGTTTAATGGCAAGTGGTAATACTTGGATTACTTGTCCAGTGGGCTTTCGCTATAATGCATTGGCATTAACATTGAGTTTACCTGGCTTGTATTTGATTTCGTATTCGTAATCATCAAGTCTAATGCGCCATCTTTCTAATCTCGTAGTTTGATAGTGGATGGTTTTTAAGTAATCTAGGGGTTTATGGTCAGCGGTGATTTTGAACTTTCGACCATATAAGTATGAGCGAAAGTGTACACAGTCCCCAAACTTTTGCTAGGAATTCTTGTTCAATTCTTGTCTGTTAATTGCAAAATTCGTTCTCCGCAGAGTTTGTCTCTTAAGATTTCGAAGGCTTTCTAGCAGTTCTCTGTCCACGCGAAGTCTACTAATGGTTTAGTTAGATTCGAGACAAGCTTTGATATTTTCGCGAAATTTTTAATAAAGCCTCAGAAATAAGCTACCAATCCAAGAACTGGTGTACATTTTTCGCTGTTTTTGGAACTGGGAAGTATTTTACTGCCTTCCATTTATGTGATTTTGGCATGACTTGTTGATTACTATTAACGTGACCTAAATAAGCAATTTTTCGTTTCAAAAATCCGCACTTTTCGGGTTGAAAATTTAAATTTGCCTTATTCAGGCGTTCCATGAGTTGATGGAACTTTCGCTCATGTTCTTTAAAAGTTTCCGTGGAAACAATAATATCGTCGAGGTATACGAACATCTCGATGCCCTGTCATCCTAAAAGAATGGAATCCATGAGACGCCGGAAGGTGGCTGGGCTTCCTTTAATCCGAAAGGCATTCTTAAAAACTCTTAGTGGCTGTACGGTGTGAAAAATGCTATTTTGTGCCTGTCTGCAGAATACATCGGAATTTGGTGGATCCCGGAGGCCAAATGGAGCTCAGTTAAGAAATTAGCTTTACCCAATTCGTCGAGTATATCGTTTATACTCAGCAATGGGTAGGCGTCACCTATTGTTTTTTCGTTTAATGTTCTATAGTCTACCACCACTCTCCAACGTTTATTTATTTAGGACTCTGGCTTTTTGGGAATGACCAATAATGGGGAGTTATAAGAGATGCTAACGGTATATATATGTTTTCGTTTGATATTTTTTAGATTGTGAACGGATCTCGTCCTTCTGAAATTGTGGATGTCTTTATGAATGGGTAAAAATTTCTTTGTTGTCCACGGTGGGTATTTTATGATATACAACATTTGTGGAGGACAATGCATCACCTTGTAAATAAAATTAGTTTGTGTATTAGTTGTGTATTGTATGAAGCTTCACACTTTTAATCATACTTAAGAAAGTACAGGGTTGAAAAAAAAAGTTTTTTAATTTTTGATTGTTAAGATAACAAACAGAGATGGCGTTATTGTACTCATTTTATTAAAAAATGTTTGTTGAGCTTGTATTTGAGAATGACATTTTTCACGAGATTTTTTATGAGTTTATAGCTAGTATTCTAGTCCGAACTCAGTCTTTGAATCAAAAAATCAAGAAATTTTGTTCGAAATTCCATGTTTTTTCCAATTTTTTCAGAACTTTTTTTAAAATACCATGACTTTTTCAGGTCTTCTGTGTTTTTTTATAAAACAAATAATAAAAAACTTACTTAGTTATACATTTGCATTTCGACCGACTTTTGCTTTAACAAATTGTGCTAATTTCAACAAACGATGTTTTTTTTAGGAAAATGTAATCATTTCCTGGCGATTTCACGATTTCCAATAAATTATCAAATACAATTTGTTATTGATACATTGTATTTAAAATTGTGTTTAATTTACATTTTTAAAGACTTTGAACAGCTGATTTAGAAACTTCTTAAGAATTTTGAGTATTTCCAAGAAAATATTTTTAAGATTCATAAGAAAATTCAAAAAGATTTTTTCTTTTACAAAATTAATTTTTCGAGAAGATTTAAAATAAATTTAACACTTTTTACAAGATTCCTTTAAGTTTTGAGAAAACTAACGAAATAAGTGGTAAAATATTTGAATAGGCTGAATTCATAATTAAAAAGATCAATTTTAAAGCAAAAAATATAGTTAAATTTTCAATCATAAACAACGAATTTAAAAAAAAATACTTAAAATTTCGATAAAACCCTAGAGGACCAAGAGAATGGAAAGGGCACTCTACAGTGTATTCTTATTAGTACCCAGCCAAAACTCTTAGTTACCGACTAGGCCGAGATTCCACTGCGTTTTTGCGAAATTTAATAGTTATTATTTCAAAAAAAATATCGTAATTTTGAAAAAAAAAACAGTTGGATTGCATCAAAACGATATTGAAACATTCCTATTTTCATTATCTTGTTTTCAAAATTGAAAAGGGCGCTCAGCATATACAACAACAAAAAAACAGTTTTATTATTAAACACTTTATTGCACTTTATTGTTTTTCCATAAATTAAATTTTTCTTATTTTTAGTCTTTTTTTCCACGATATCATAATTTAACGAATAATATGATTTAGGCGAAAAAAGTTATCAGTTGAAATTTTATGAATGCACAAGTTTCGTTCATCTATGAGTTTTCGTACCTTGCATTTTTTCCCAAAGATTTGATTTTTTTATTGACAACGTTATTTTTCACAATTAAAGTGAAAACTGCGGATTCTATAAAAAATGAGTAATACAGAATTTGCAGATCTTTTATAGATGAGTAAATTTTGCCTTTTTATTTTGTTCGTGGCTCATGTCGTTTGTCTACACATTTCATTTTTTTTTAATGCTATTTTTATGAATAAAACCAAAACATTGCGTCCTATCAAATACTGAATAATAACAAAATTGTAGATATTTTCTGGGTGCATACATTTTATTTATTCATATATTGTCGTATGTTGCATAGTTTTTACCGCAAAACGGGATTTGTTATTTTTCATTACCCAGTGGGCAACAAAAATAAGAATTTCCTAGAGACGTCTTTGGGACATCTCTAGGACGTCCATTATAATATGTCTTTTGGTCATCCTAGGGATACTCTTAAAACGTCTAATATCAGTACAAAAGATATCCTGAGAACGTCCATGTCTTTAAGACGTCTTAAGGTCTTTTTTAGGACATTGGACGTCTTTGAGGCTTTGATTGGCCTGACATAGGACGTCATAGGAACGTCCCAAGGACGTTTTTTTAAATTTCCATATTTCCGTGCCTACTGGGAGCATACTACATAAGCGACTATCGATGCGCCTGAAGTCGTCTTCAGCAGCAGTTATGATATTTTTTCATTTTAATGTTGCAAAAAAAAAACTATTGCAATTACTCCGTGAGATTCTAATGAAAAATTTAACGTAGAATCCGAATGGCAACAAGTTAAATGCCCATCTCTCTGGTTTTAAAAGTTTTTTTTGCATGATACGGAAGGGTTGCTATGTGAATACTATAAGAGTGCGCTGTAGTGCATATCTTTTCGGTTCATTCGGTCCGTCAGGGTTGATATTGAAACATTCCTATTTTCATTATCTTGTTTTTAAAATTGAAAAGGGCGCGCATCATATCGTATCTTGCATTCTTTTCCCAAAGATTTAATTTTTTTATTGTCAATGTTATTTTTCACAATTAAAGTGAAAACTGCGGATTCTATACAAAAATAAATAATACAAAATTTGCAGATCTTTTATAGGTGAAAAAATTTTGCTTTTTTACTTTGTTCGTAACTTATATCGTTTGTCTACACATTTAATTTTTCTATTTTTAATGCTGTTTTTACGAATAAAGCCAAAACATTGCGTCCTATCAAATACTGAATAATAACAAAATTGTAGATATTTTCTGGGTACCTAGATTTTATTCATTCATATATTGTCGTGTCTTGCATAGTTATCACCGCAAAACGGGATTTTTTATTTTTTATTACCCAGTGGGCAAAAAAATTAAGTATGTACTAGAGACGTCTTTGGGACATCTTTAGGACGTCCTTTACAATGTCTTTTGGTCATCCCAGGGATGCCCTTGAAACGTCTAATATCAAGCAACCAAGCCCGAAGCACACGAAAAGTGTACATTCATCAACTCCTGCCCCTTCTATCCTAGAAGGTAAGCAAGAATGGAAAATTTACGCAGGATACTTCGTGCAACACTCCTATATAGAACCCTACATAGGAACCTATATGTTTCACCTATAGGTGTCACCTATAGGAAACGACAAAGGATCCTATAAGGGATCTTATATAGGTTCCTGTATAGGGTTTTATATAGGATCCTGTATATGTTTCTGTATGGAACCATATTCAGATGCGCAGTAGTATTCTATGGCACCTACGGATGCGCAGGCGGTTTTTTTGGTCCTCCAGAAGCAACTAGTGACATACATATCATTAGGTACCACAAGATACCATTAATTAGGTACTATTAGTTACTTACCATTAGGTACCTTATTAGGGAGTGCCCTATACAGGCACCTATATAGCATCTTATGTCATTTACTATAGATGGCACCTATAGTTGAATTATATAGGATTCTAACAATGTTAGGAAGTACAGTGTTGACGGACCAGATGAAGTTATCTCAGGAGAACAGCCTCTTGCATCTGGCTCGCGATGGACTCAGCCTGATGCTGGCAAGCCGCAGTTTTGTTGAGTTGGTTAAGAAATTAAGCTTTCATACCTCCATAGCAGACAATTATGAGAACCACAAGATGGATTTTGTAATTTTGCTACATCCTGCTCAGTTTGAAAAGAAGAACTTGATATTCCGCCTGTCTTTCTTCTAGTAGATCTTACACTGATCATTCTCCACAGCGGACTCCAGGTCCCATTATGCGTATGGGGCATTATTCCTTAACTGCCCCAACTCAAAAAGTCATGTTTTTCGATTGTCTCTAAATTCTGGGAATATGTTCGCCTACCCTACAGTAGTTAATCCACAAACTTATAGACCAGGATTACCAACCCTCCCCAAGTGAGGGGGGGTTGAATTTTCAACCCCAATTCCTGCAGGGGTAGTTTCAAACGCCTGTAACTTCCCTTCTAATTACGCGATTTAAAATTTTATGAGGGTTTTGGAAAGTGCTTTTTACACGCTTTCATCCTATTTTATTATTTATTACAAAAAAATTGTTTAAACAATTTTTTCAATAAATCAATTGTTTATTTAACTTTTTTCGCAATTTAGGCATCTACGATTTTTTTTAAATAGTCTCAAAAGAA
>NC_046664.1:140190308-140201129 GCF_010883055.1 Belonocnema kinseyi | reverse complement strand
GTTCTTGCACCCAACCGCTCAATTAATCAATATTTTCGATTAAGTGAATAGTTTTTTCCGATGACTTCATGCAATTTTGGATCAATGTGAGTAATATAAAAATACAGCATACTTGAAAACTGTTCCGCGGTATGCTGCCGCATAACGCCCGAGTGCGAGCGCGAGGACTCCCTCTACAACAGGCTCTGTAGCTCAATGAATTTCAATTTGTCCATTTTCTTATTAGACATTTTTCATAGTAAAAAAGTCAAGCTTTCTTTTGAGACTATTTAAAAAAAATCGTAGATACCTAAATTGCGAAAAAAGTTAAATAAACAATTGATTTATTGAAAAAATTGGTTAAACAATTTTTTTTGTGATAAATAATAAAATAGGATGAAAGCGTGTAAAAAGCACTTTCCAAAACCCTCATAAAAATTTTAAATCGCGTAATTAGAAGGGAAGTTACAGGCGTTTGAAACTACCCCTGCAGGCATTGGGGTTGAAAATTCAACCCCCCCTCACTTGGGGAGGGTTGGTAATCCTGGTCTATCAGTTTGTGGATTAACTACTGTAGGGTAGGCGAACATATCGAAAAACATGACTTTTTGAGTTGGGGCAGTTGAGAAATAATGCCCCGTATGACAAGACGGGCATTAGGTCAACGTGATAGAAATGCCGAAGATGGCAATATAATACTTTAAATACAGCATTGTGTCACTTTATGTACTCGTAGCGTGGCATACTTTCAGCATCTACTAAGAGCACGTTCAATTATTTCTGGCTCTTGCTTGCACGCACAGCAGTTGCTATCGCCTACATGCACATTCATTACGCACTCACGATAATTTAAGGTGTCTATAACGCCTTCTTGAAAAGCAAAACAAAAAATCCCACCATGAAGGGGCTTATCAGCATGTTCTATTAGTAGAAGTAAATGTTCTGCTTCCCGTACACGACTTTTGAGCACCAAAGGTGTCAGTGATGGTAAGCCATGTGTAGTGTCGCTTTTATCAAATGGGAGACCAAGTTCATCTGCGACCCTATCTGCAATATGGAATAGAAATGCATTAGAGAATCTGTGCTTTTTAGAACGAAGCAGGATGTAGCGGAAACCATTCTTCGATGAAGAAACTCACCACAGCAAACCTCATATCCCTTTTTCTCGAGAGAGGTATATACGAGATACGGAAGATCTAAGATGATGACTTCGATGGATTGTCATCTTCTTGCGTATGATTCTGAAGTTAATTTAACTCATCGACGTTCCATTTTAATGCACCAAGCGTATAAAGCAGTATAGTAGCGGCCAGAATAATATACGCCTGGATCTTATTCTTCCCAGATAATTCGGAAGTCCACATTTTTTTGAGAATTGTGAGATTCCTTTTTACCAGGGACGTTTTTAACACATGCACATCTTGAGTTTCGGCTTGCGGTATTCCAAGATATGCATATGTTTTTCTCTATCACCCAGAGATTGAATGGTACTTCCACTTAACATTTCCCTTGCATTTGTCAGATGTTATGACAAATTTTGTCCGCCAAAAGAACGTAAACTCTTTCATACATCTGACTATTTTTAGAAGCATCTCCAGACACTCAAGCTAATTGTTCGTGTTATCGAATACTCTCTTGCATTCGCGTAGTTTAACTATTGCACTTCATACCGACGCGATACATGTTAATATCCTCTAATTTAAAATGCCAGCAAATAGCTTATTGTTGTTGTTTAAATAAGCTATGGGCCGGTAGTTCGTTAAGGTGTCTTTATGATATCGTAAATACGTCGTATGAATTGAGGATGTCTTTACGATATCGTCAAGAAACCGTAACGACACGGACGTAGGATATCGTAAAATTGTCATAAAGATATCGTAACGATATAGTAAAGACGTCGCCAAATTCTGTGCCCACTGGGCTGTTTTTGACTATTAATTCGATTGTTTGCTTCCTGATAGATGATGCTTTAACAAAAAATTCCTTACTGTCAAAAATATTCTTCTGTAGTCTAGAATCTTCGAGAAAATTAGAACTAAAAACTATTCAAAGCGAATCGAATGATTTAGGCAAGAAAAGTTTTTTTTTTCTTAAGTTCCGCCATTTCCCGCCTAATTTCCTTCTTTAATTCCTCTCCCCTTTTCTCCTGCTTTTCTTCATAAATCCCCATTACCTCTATCATCACATCGCGAATTTCCTTTATTCTTTCCTCTTTCATCGGAACTTCACTTTCATCTCCTCTTCCGTCAGTCCCCTCACTATTATCACTCTTCCCTACCAAACTCTGCTTTTCCGGCAGCGATCTAAACATTTTATGATATTTTACGCTCGTACCGATATCTTTTTTTTCTTCAATGCTTCCCTTTCCCCTCTCTTCCTTTTAATAAAAGCCTCAATTGAACCTACGCGTTTTGCTCTTAATAACTCATTTTCTATAGTTTTCTTATACTTCCCCCTTGCTTTCCTTTCCTTGATCTCCTCTTTCGGCGTACTGAACACTTCCTACTCTTAATCTGTTTCATCCGCGCAGATAATCTCTCCGCTAGCCACCAATCAAATGCAAACTCTCCCGCTTTCTATGCTTCCCTGCCTCTATCTACCGTCGCGGTCTGGTACCTGTCTCGCCTTTCGGCGTCGCTAACCAACCCTACTACTACCAACCCGATCAACACAGTCCTCCTACCCTTCACAAATCTCCAAACAACCCAACCTCAACTACCACACAAATCTGTCTCAATCCTCAAAAATATCTAACTCCCATTTTCAATCTCACAATCTCTCAATTAGTCTCTCACATCCACACTCTTATGCACACTTCCACAATCCACTCACCTCAAATTTCAAATATTGTTCTTTTTTATGTAGAGTGGTATTTTTGGACATATTTGCAGTCGCCATAAGTTTCGAGGCACATGCGCATGACAAACGCACTTTTAATCTTAACTGATTTAGTGTATTATAGTAAAATGTTGTCAAATTGATAAAATAATGTTTCTTAATACTTATAATTAGTTTTTAATTATTTACTGTAGTTTAATTATTCACTTTCAAGCATAACCCTTAAGTGGTACGATCATCATATGTACATACGAACATCACTTGCGTGCGATATGCAACGCATATGTGGCTTCAAATGCGTCGTATAATGCAGTCACTTAATGACGATCAATCCTCATGAGATGCGCTCATTTTTCGTGCAATATAAATGCATATTGTTATTTGAGATTAGAATGTTTAAAAACAAAAATATCACTATGAAATATCAGAAAGAATATTCTTAAATGCAAAGAAAAGTTCTAACGAAAAGGAGTGTTAAAATAAAAAAAAACAAAGCTACAATTACTTAAAGGTATGTATAATATTTAATTTAATATTCCAAACTTAAAATGATCCTGAATTATTCTATGTGACATGTAGTAAATATACACATTTTTGTTAATTATAATTCCACATCTGTTTTTATTTATTAGTTTTCTAATTAAATACATTTATTCAAGTATGTGTAGAAAATAAAAGTTCGACCTCAATCACAATTTATAAAATTAAGATTGTTTTCAGTTCCAGAAAAAAAACGATTTCAAAATATAATTCGAATTTTAAACAGTATATATTACGAATGAAAGTAGATCATAATTTTCTAGATCACTTTTACCAGATGAAAGTTGTACTACGATAAAAAATGGGATAATACATTGAACATATAAAATCAGGTATGCGATAAAAATAAAAAAGTTGATTTTATATTAGTGAAAGCAACAAAATTTTTCTTTTTTATCATGCGCTCTTGAACTATTTATTGTAGTGAACATTTTATAAGGGGTTACATGTTTTAAAATCGGTTGAAATTAGAGAAACAACAAATTAAACGAATATTATTAAAACGTGAAACTTCAGAAACGTGACTAAGCATTATTGTATAACTTAAAAAATTCCAGGCTGTTATTAATTGAATAAACTTAAAGAATTAAAAAATAATATTAGAGATAAAAGACTTTTTTATCAGGAAGAGGTCTCAATTTTTTATTCTGTGCCATTATTAACACATAAATTTATCTTATAATAAAACAACTTTTTATTAATTCAACTTTCTAAATTGAACAGTAAATTTTTTTTTTTATTATTCACAAGGCAGCCACAAAAATTGAACAAAAAATTTGGAATCATTTCCTAGTTACAAAAATGTACACCGAGTAAAAGAACAGAATAAAACTAAAAGTCTAAGTTTTCAAAGCCCGACTTTTTTTATTTAACGTATTTAAGACTAAATTGCAAATTAAACCATTCAAAGTGGAAGCCTTCTGAACACTGAGCATTTTAAATGTATATTAAAAACCAGCTATTTCTAGTTCAAACGATTAGTAATGTATGTAAAAATTACAAGCGGTCTAGACACTTCTTCTAAATAAAGCATTCAGAATCTTACAGTATAAATTCAAAAGCCTGTAATTTTGTTTATTTTAAAATAATGCCATGTGAAATTGAAGTTAAAAAATTAAATATTTAAAAATTAATACTTCGTCAATTTCAAATCAAAGTTATTTAAAAAATGAGCATTCTTATATTGCAAGAAACTTAAAAGTATCGTATAAGTTTTTCTACTGAAAACTTAATGAATTTGAATAAGTTACCTACAATTTATTTGGCCTGAATTTCAAAATATTGGCGCAATCCTACGTTCTATAATGACTACAATCGCTTTAAATTGGGTATTTATTATTCTGGGTTAGAGGTTAAGATTGTCACTACATCATTTTGATATTGCCCTTAAGCGGCTAGAGGAATTATATCCTCTTCCTGCAATTCTGGGTGGGGATATTAACGCGCGTATTGGTGATCTGAGCCAGGTACCTTGTGAAGCGTTTCCGGAGGGGGTAAATACATTTGCCGAAAGCTCCGTATTGGATTGTGACCTGTGTCGAAGGGGTCTTGCTTTGCTTGAAATTTTGGAAGTGCATGGCTTGCTTTCCTCAATGGCAGATTCGGTCGTGTCAAATGAAGGAATGGTTTGTAGGGAGGGGGTGGCTGAAGCGAAGAATACGAGTACAAGTACGAAACTGATATGGCGGGAGGATAGGAGGGAGATATTCCTTAATATTTTGTCGCTCGCTGACCCTCAATCTTGAAATACGGTCTCGGTGCATACAATGAATGAGAATCTCATATTCTCTATTAAGAAAGCGGCTTCGGAAGCGGGTATGATTGCTAGGCCGTTTTCTTGTATTATAGGGAAAAAACCGTGGTATGACTGGACCTGCCTTAACAGCACAATAAAAGTAGAAAAAAACCTAAGAATTTGTAAAGTGCCTGGATTCGCGCAAGAGCACATTCTTAAATATAATTTAGATAAAAAGGCGTACCTATCTCTAATGAACGCTAAGAAGGCAAACTACGAGAAGACTTTCCAGAATGCTCTTGGAGCAACCAGCGGTTCTGCATTTCTGCGGAATTTTATAGAGCGCTTTAGGAGTGGATTACCTTGAATGTTTGTTCAGGAGGATTTTGGGAGAATGAGAAGGTTCACTTAGATTGGGCAAATGTGGGTACGTGCATGCTATTGAAAAAGGGAGACAAAAAAGCTCCAGCCTCATATAGAGACATTGCCCTAGTGAATGTTCTTGCTAAAATATTCACGCGGATCCACCTGGACAGATTGGTGACGTGGATCGATGAGTGTGCGTGTTTGTCGGAATTTCAGGCGGGTTTTAGGGCGACCAGAGATTGCATTGATCATATCTTTGTTTTGAGCTTCATCGTACAGATTCATCTTTCCACTCCTGGGCATGAGGTTTACGCGTGTTTTATTGACTTTCAAAGAGCCTTCCCCTTAGTCAATCATAATCTGCCCTGAAAAAAATTATTGAGCCTAGGTGTCAGCATAAAATTTATTAGGGTAATAAAAAGTATCTATGATACAGCTAGGATGTTCATTCGCACTCCAGAGGGCATCAAAACCCCAATTAGCGTCGAATGCGGAGTCCTTCAGGGTGAGCTCCTTAGTCCGGTTTTCTTCATCTTAACAATCGGATATTTGGAAAGTTGTTTGCTAGTCGTGGCCTAAAGGGAATTTCAATCGACCACCTGATCGAGGTTATTCTCTTGGCATATGCTGATGATATAGGGGTTCTTGCTGACACTAGGATTGACCTTCAGAAAAAAATTAATACTATTGCTGAATATTGTAGGTTAAATTATGTGGAAGTCAATACATCAAAGACAAAGACCGTGGTTTTTCATAGGGGTAGACCACCTTTGATGCCAAATTTTACGTTTGAGGACACTCAATTGCAAATGGTCCGGGAATATTCCTACCTAGGCAAGCTATTTAGAAGTTCTGGTACCTTTTCTTTGGCTGCAAAAAAAAGGGTTATTGTCGCTAAGATAGCCGTGGGTTCATCTTTGCAAGTCCTTTGAGGATCCAAGTCGGAATCTTGGCACTTTAAACTAATCCTATTTCAGAGCCTTATCTCAACCGTTCTTTTTTATGCCATAGGGATCTGGGGTTTGAGCTATTGTGAGGACACCACTTGCTTTAAGTGAGTTTTGGGCCTGCTTTCACATACTCCAGGTTACGCACTGAGAATGGAACTAGGCCATTTTCCACTAGCATACAACATATTAAAGATGGCCTTAAATTGGCTAGAGAAGGTTTTAGGCATGGTTGAAGAGAGGCTTCCTAAAGTCTGTCTAAAACGCCTACAGGCCATTTCAGACTCGGGCAGGGCGGTTCTCAAGTTTACTTGGGTCCTGCAGCTAAAACATCTTTTCGTATTGTGTGGAATTGAGGCCTTTTGGCTTGGATTAGACTTGGTATGCTTACAGAACAACAAGGATTTAATCCTTGCGAATTTCGACGCCTATCTTAGAGATAAGGACTTGTTCAGGCTGAGTTAGACATTTCTTCAGGTGCTGCCACACCTATAGATCGTTCCCACAGGGCAGCAGTACCTTTATGGTGGATTGCCATTTAGATACGTTAGACTTCTTGTTCAGGTGCATCTTATGGGAGGCATAAGGGGTAGATTCACATTGGGGGATCTTTTTTTTGGGTTCAGTAAGGGACAACTCTGTACAATCTACAATCTGGAAGTGGATAAGAATCTGTTTCATTCATTGGGAGATTCATTATTGCGTGTAGCTCAATACTTGTCTAGTGTGCTAAAAGTTAGGGCTTCTATAATGTCTCCGTAGCCAAAATAATTGTATATACTATGTTAATAGTGTAATAGAGCAGCTTATCCTTTAATAGATTAGTTTATGAGATATCCTATTCTTATAATGACATTTTAGGCAGATGGAAAAATCGCGCATTCAAAATGATAGAATGATCTTCACTTTTACACTGAAATCTGAAAATATTAATTTTTCTTGTTGAAGGGGGCATGACTTGGGAGGTGGCTTTTATTTCTGGTGTTTCAGGAACAGTTTAAATTATTGAGTGTCAAACAGCAAATTTCAACATCAATCGAAGCCAACAAATTTTTCAAGGCGAGTGTTTACCACATGAAATATATTTTTTTTCATTCGAATAATGTTTCGAACTAATTTCTATACAAATATTTATCAAAACATGAAATATAATTGAGGAAAGCCCTTTTACAAACGAAGTTCTAAAAAATAAGACAAATTCAATAAAACTTTTTTAAAAAATTGAGAAAATATTTATAAAAGATTTTTAAAAGTAATTTACAAAAATCTTCTGTTCTAATATATTTTTTAATTCTTAACAATTCTTATATATTTAAAATGTTTTTCGAACTGTCCACAATAACGGAATTTTCCGCAATACTATCCCTAGCTCTATCCGCAATACTATCCCTAGCTCTATACTTAACCCTTTAGATCTACATAAAATTTGGACATTAATCAAAGCAAACCAATTTTTCAAAGGGCGGCTTCATCACAAGAACTAATTTTTTTGTCCGAATAATGTTCTGAACTAGATTTTATACAAATATATACCAAACCATCATATATAATTGATTAAAAACCCTTTTCCAAAAAAACTTCCGGAAAATTATATAAATGCAATGAAATTTTCAGAATAAATTAAAAAATCATTTTCTAACTAAAATTTGCAAAAAATTGAAAAAAAAAATTTTCTCTGTTTTTACTTACTATGTTTTTTTTAAATGTTATACATTTTTTAATTTTCAAAATCTTACAGAAAATTCCCTGACACTAATTAATGTCATCTGTTCTTATATTTGATTTGGTAATAGACAAAAATATTATGAAATATAAAGAAGAAATTTTTGAATAAATCAAAAATACTAAAAAAAACTTTGCACGATTCTTAATAAAAAAATTTAACGGTTTCATGTTGTAAAGTTTTCCTGCGGAAGTCCATTTTAGTGAGCTTTAGAAGTCAAGACGATGAGAGCTTTATTCTATTTTACATTTTCCTTTTGTCTGGTGATTATTTTTAATAATAAAAATTAAGAACTGAAACAATTTTTTGCCGAAAATAAATAAGTGATTAAAATTTAAATCGTCATAACTTAGTCAAATATTATTAAAACTGTTCGAAATTTGGTACAATACAAAGTATCACAAAAAAAAAACAAAGGATAAATTTTACATCGATTCCAGATGAAAAATTCACCGCAACAAAAATGAAACTTGCTAGTGAAACTTTACACAAAACTATGAAAGTCCCAAGAACATCCATGAAACTTTCCTAGGACGATAAATGTTGAAACGAATTATTGATTTTCAGAAAAAATGTCCATTTTGCAGGTAGTTCTTATTATTAAAACTTACCTTCGCACGGAATAAAATGTAAACATAAAAAAGTTCCGTCTTGCTATTCTATATAAGTCTATCTCAAAAAAATAAATAAAGTTTCCGAATCTCAAAATTTCTATTGATCTTGAGGCCCATGAATCAATGCTAAGAACGTTTTCGAGCGTCGTGTGAGTTATTGAATCCGAGAGCTCAGCTCCATTGAGCCTCTGGACCAAATTGCCAAGGTGGGATTTCGAAACGTAGGACTGGGCTGCTTCCCGATTCTCAATCATTTGTTTCATCCATTTATACTTAGCTGATTTTCTATCCCATTTCGGCCCAGCTGAGCTTGAATGAGCATAAAAAAGTTACTAAGAGTTGCCATACATATAAATAAACAAAAATTTGAACATACATATGTAAACAAAAATTTTCCGGATAGTTAGGAAATTGATGGCAATTTTCAGTAACTTTAAACAGTCTTCTTATGATATTGATCACATCAATAAAAGATAACGTGGTAAATCGTACTGCGAAAAACACGTCGTGTTCTGAATGTCGTTTGTTCTGCAAGTACGTAATAAATCTATTTTAATAGTCATCATATTATGAAAATAATATCATTTTATAACCAATTTTTTCAAATTGAGAGTATAGCTTCACTGAACTGCTTTGTAATGGTCTGTGGAATTTTAAAACGGTTGACTCTTCTAAAGATGAGATAAATAAAATTAAAATGAGCTCCATCTATGCACATTGACTGCCTAGGGCCTATTCAGATTTATCGAAAACTGAACTTACTTTATCTTTACAGGAGCTACACATTTGTCATGACATTTGATCTAAAAATGACAGAAGGACACAATGTACTGGTTTTCTGAGAATTTGCAAATGCCTTGCTATTTATTTTTTAAATAAGGGCCATTAAAGTATAAAGGAACAGAGAGGGCCTGATAGTTTTAGAAACTGGTACACGCTTTCAGCTAGTTGAAGTGAAGTTTGAGCATCTTCAAATGTCTTGAATATGTTTTTCGTATAGAAAGCTGCTCTTTTATGTATATTCATTCTGATAATACATTAAAGGAAACCTCTGAAAGTATAGAAAAACACAGAGCTGTCAGCCTGACTGAGGATTCTTTCACCAGCTTATAGTTGATAGATGTGCATATGAAGCGTCATCAACAGTCGTTTCTGTTTCTATATGAGCCTGCTCATTATTGTTCATCTATGGATGGATTTTTTGTGTATTTATCCTCATAATTTCTCAAGAAAACATTACAAACATATACCAGAAAACTATGAGGAATTTGCAAACTTTCCCTGTTTGAATAGAAATTCTGCAAACAGCCAACTTTCCACTGTCTATCTTCCTAACCTTACAAGAATTATCTCGTTATTTCGAACTTTGGTTTGCTTTAACTTCAGAAACAAAAAATAAAATTTATTCAAAAAGTACCCGTATAACCCTGGCCGACCGAAGGAACTGAAAGGAGCCTGTACAAAGTACCTGTAAAAACCCCAATGAGTCCCCCTTCGGTTCCTTCTTAAAAACTCGAAAAAGCAGCAAGATCAAATTTTAAATTGTTGAAATTCGGATTCTACGTTAAAATCTGCCTTAGAAACTCACGGAGTAATCGCAATACTTTTTCTTGAAGCTTTAAAAACTTAAAAAAATTAAACACCTGTCATTTACATGGGCCAAAGGCGGCTTCAAGTGCATCTTCTTTTAGTAACAGTTAATAAGAGTTCCATCGGTAACTTTAAGGGTGCTTTCATGCCTCTGTAAGCAGGCAACCTGCAGGCAGTCTGCATGCAGAAAACCCATAAGTGTGAGAGAGTTTTAGAATGGTCCATCTCTTTCACTCTTATGGGTTTTCTGTATGCAGGCTGCCTGGTTGCAGAGGCATGAAGACACCCTAAGAATTTTGTCTGGATGCTAGCGCCACGCAGTGGAAACCTCCGACAACAACTCTGCGATGCAAGTGAGCGAGAATTTTCTTTTTAAACTTCGCACGCAACATACTACCAGGTGTATACATATGAAACCGGTATTTTTTCAAGAAAAAAACACATTTATTTCAAGAGAATGATAACAAATATTTTATTCAAAGTATGCGC
>NC_046664.1:140184662-140190208 GCF_010883055.1 Belonocnema kinseyi | reverse complement strand
ATGACATTACGCCAATTAGCACAAATGGTAAGTTCCGACAGTGCCTACAAGTGTGCCTACTGGCCGCTAAATGGCAATACCGGTTTCATATGTATACACCTGTACTCGAGCTATTATGGATGGGCTTGAAATCACCTTCAACAGAAGTTAATGACATTTCTAAAATTTTTTAACGCTGCCAAAAAAAAGAATTGTGATTACTATGTGAGTTACTAATGGAAATTTTAATGTAGAATCCGAATTTCGGATCCGTGACAAAAAGCCCAAACAACAAAGCGCCCGCCTAATGAGAGTCGCGCTCAGTGAAAAAGGCCCGCGAATCAGAGAGCGACAAGCGGCTTGCTCATACATACATCCATCGCAATGAAGCGAGTCGCTCTCTGTTTCGCGGGCCTTTTTCACCGAGCGCGACTCTCATTGGGCTAGTAGAGGTTCCTTTCGGTTCCTTCGGTCCGCCAGGGAATATATCTATCAACTCATAACCTCACGTACAAGTTCCTTGAAAAGTGTCTGTGCCATTTTGAGATGTTTCCTATCTGACCATTTTATTGGGATTCTCTGTATTCATAATTTTGTTACGAAGTTTAAATATTAAATCATATAATTTTTATCTTCACCATTGAAACATGTCCAATCCCTCGTGATTTCCAACAAATTTTGCGTGAATGGCAAGATGGAACTTTTTTATGTTTACATTTTCTTGTGTGCGAAGATTAGTGTTAATAATAAAAAATACCTATGAATTTGACATTTTTTTCCTGAAAATCAATAAGTCATTTGAATATTAATCATCATAATTTGGCCCAAATTATTGAAACGTTTTGAAATTACGATATATTTAAGACAATTTTACGATACCCTATGTCCGTTTTGTTACGGTGTCTTTACGATATCGTAAAGACATCGTCAGTTCATACAACGCTTTTACGATATCGTAAAAACACCTTAACGACATAGACATAGGATATTCTCAATTTGTCGTAAAAATGTCGTAACGAGGTCGTAAAAACGTCGCTAATTTTTGTTTGTTTTCTATAGTTGATAGAAGATTTTTACAAATTTTTGAAATGAATACATTAAAAATTGGCAGAAATATTTACTTTGCAACATACTATTTGACGCCTTAACGATTACACTGTTAATATTGAGCCAACCCGTGCAGCGAACAATATCTCTTTTAGGCTTTCTTTGAGCAATCGTTAGGGCGTTGTCTAATATTTTGCAAAGCACATAATGCCGCTTATTTTGAATGAATGTATCTAAAACATTCCAAAAATCTTCTTTCAACTATATAGAACAACTTTCTCGCTTGAAGTTGCTTTAAATATGAAATTTTTCTGTGATACTTTTTCTGTCATACATTGTATGTGTACCAGATTTCAAACAGTTTTAATGATATTTGACTGAGGTATGACGAATTACATTTTAATCACTTCTTGATTTTCGGAAAAAATTTATTTCAGTTCTTAATTTTTGTGATAAAAAATAATCATCAGACAAAAATAAAATGGAAAATAAAATAAAGTTTTTATCGTCGTGACTTCTACAACGCACTAAAAGGTACTTCCGCAGGAAAACTGGCGCTGTGTAAACTACCTCCTTAATATGCAGAAACAAAATATTCATGTAAGTTTAAGTGAAATAATCTGCTGGTGTCGATAGACTGATATATATATTTTGTCCGTGTGTATACACAAGTACATCATAATATAATTTGTGAAGTGGGGAAGCTGGTTGGCCTAAATTATGAGAATTATGAAATAATTAGTGTCTAAATTATTTTGGGACTTGAAATACATTAATATGAAAGTTTAAAGTCTAATTTTCGCAGGTTTTACAACATAAAACCGTTCAAATTTTTTCTGAAAAAGCAACGTGCAAAGTTTTTTTTTTTAGTATTTTCCATTGATTAAATTTTGTCTTCTTTATATTTCATAATTTTTTTGATTATTATAAAATGAAATATAAGAAAAAATATGATTTTATGCAAATTTTTATTGCGTTCATCTAATTTTTCGGAACTTTTTTTTGAAACAGTTTTTCCATCAATTATATTTAATGGTTTGGTATACATTTTTATAAAAACTGGTTCTGAACATTATTCGGATAAAAAATTATTCCTTGTGGTGAATCAACTGCTTGAAAAATTTGTTTGTTTTGAATACTGTCCAAATTTTATGTAAAACTAAATGGTTAAGTATAGAGCTTGGGTTAATATTGTGAAAAATTCCGTAATGGTGGACAGTTCGAAAAAAGATTTAATATGTATAAGGATTGTTAAGAATTAAAAAATCAGAAAGCGAGTACCCAGTGGGCACAAAACTATCCCAGTGGGCACAAAACTATGAAAATCCCAAGAATTTCCTTGGGACGTTCCTAGGACGTCCTATGCCAGGCCAATCAACGTCTCTAAGACGTCCAATGTCCTAAAGATGACCTAAAGACCTAATGACCAAAAGACATATTATAAAAGACGTCTTAGGCATATCCCAAAGACGTTTCTAGGACATCCTTAATTTTTTTGCCCACTGGGATGGAACTCCCAAGAAAGTCCATGGGACGTTCCTAAGACCTCCATCTTTTCTACTGACATTAGACGTTTTAAGAGCATCCCTAGGATGAACAAAAGAAATGTTATAAAAGACTTCTTAAGGATGTCCCAAAGACGTCTCTATGACGTTAATTTTTTTGCCCACTGGGTAGCGGCGGGGTTAATGGATTTTCAGTTTGTAATATTCTCTTGTTGTAGATAAAGAAAAGCACTCCTTTGAGATATTAAGAGATGGCGTTACTTGTACCAAAGATATTTTACCTAGATGCGGCAAGGGTCAGGAGTGGGGATGGCCGATATATATCTAACTACATTTTCGACCATATCGAGGGGCTGTCCTCTTCAACTTTTCGTCGTTTTTATGGCAACCGCGACCTCCGACCACGCTATTGGGCGGGGTGGGCCGGGACGCACACTAAAAGTTGTTGAATTCCAAACCGAACGTGATTTTAATAAATAAATTAATTTAAAAAATATTCTTTTCGTACTTTAGAATTGTAGTGAAATTTAAAAAATTATTATTTTAAACTAAACTTAAATTTCAAATAAAATTGAGATACATTAAAAAATTTAATAAAATTTAGTTAAATTTCAAATTTAAGTGAGATTTATTTGAATTGGAAATCTGAATAAAAATTTAGTTAAATTTAATAATTAAATAAAATTTAGGTAAATTGAAAAATTAAATACAATTTAGATAGTTTCAAAAAGCAAATACAATTTAGTTACATTCAACATTTAAGTAAAATTTTTTGTTGGTTGTAAGTAAAGTTCAATTAAAAATCGTAGATATTTAATGGCGGTAAATGGTGTTATATTTGAGTACAATCTATTTTAATTAAAATGAAATGTAGTTAAATTTTAAATTGGAATACATTTTTGAAAACAATAATATAAAAAAAATTTCAACAGATTTCACGAATTGAATATTTACCTGCAATTTAGTTAATAAATCGAGCATCATTTAAATCATTTTGTAGTAAATGAAAGGTGATACTATATACTAGTGAACTTAAAAAAAGTTTGGTTTCAGTATATTTTTCATTTTTGGTTTTTAGTGTACAATTACAAGTTTATATACAATATGCATATTAACCGTTTTATTGGATACAGATATGTAGATTGTTTTTCGGTTTCAAACAATGGAGAGTTTTCAAATAAGCTGGAGAAATTAAAAAAAAATTCAGTATACAAAATTCGAAGAAAAGTTTGCAATGTGAATAATCTATGGAACAATTGCCATGTGGCTACTGGAGGGAAAACAGGAAATAATTCGCTATAATTACCGAAGCAATAGGGCAATTTTTTGAATTTTCAAAAATTTAAATTTTCAAATCAAAAAAGGGAACCGAAGACATTAACCAATTTCAATCAATCAATTGCACGTCCACTCACAAATTCTTTGCGCTCACATAAAAAGAATTCTTGAAATAGTGTAAAAATAACTTTCTGGAATGTGTCAGGTTTGAAGAACAAGAATAAAAGTTTTTGGGAGGAGTTAGAGAAGTGGGATTTGAATATGATGAGTGAAACTTGGGCAGATGAGAAGGACTGGAAAGGGATAAAAAAAGCTGTTACCGAAAGGTTCTGTGTGGGCAATGCAAGAAGCAAGACAAGAACGCGTTAAAGGGATAGGGATGGGCGGCATGGTGTCAGGGGTGACAAGAATTATCAGTAAAAGGGAGAAAAGATGGGGACTTGGATGAAAAGGATGGAACAATGGTAAGAAGAATTATAATAGGAAAAGTAGAAATAGCGGTGGTTTGTGTATGTAGAAGAAGAGGGGAAGAGGAAGGCTGGAGAGTAATAAGGAGGTGGATGAAGGAAAAGAAACAAGAATTGGTTTTAATAGGAGGGGACTTAAATACATGGACTGGCGAACAAGGGGGAGGGTTATGGGATGAAGGAAAAGAGACATATATAAGAAAATCCAAACATAGAGAGATAGACAGGGGGGGGGGAGGAAGTTACTAGACATGATACGAGAAACAAGATGGTTCATATGCAATGTCAATATGAAAGGAGATGAGAAAGAGGAGATCACATTCATAGGAAAGGGAGTAACAGTAATAGACTATATCTTGGTTGAAGAAAGAATGCGGCATATGATAGGAAGTTGAGCTGGGTACTGACGAAGAAAGAGTAGGGGAAAAGAAAGGCTGTTGGGACGAGGAATGCTCGGAGAGTAAAGAGAAAATGAAAGAGTGTGTAAGCAAATGGAGAAAAGTGGAAATGGATAAGGGGAAGTATAACTGGAGGAACAAAGAAAATGAGAAGATGCTGGAAAGAAGAAGACAAAGGGGCAAGGAAGAATATAAAGCAGAAGTCGAAAAAGCGATTAAAGAAGGTAGGGTGTGGGATGTGATAAATAGGGATAGAGGGGAAAGGAAGGGCGTTAACGAAGAAATAGAAATGGAGGAAAGAACGGATTATTTTAAGGGTCTATTAGGGGGAGAGCAAAATAAGATCAAAGGAGAACAGTGTAGGATAGTCCCAGGAGAATTTGAGTAAGGGAGCGAGATAACAAGAGAAGAAGTGGATGAGGCAATAAAGAGGCTAAAAAGAAACAAGGCGTCAGGAGAAGACGGGATGGAGAACGAAGCGATGAAGTCTGGAAAAGAAGGGGTTAGGGATGGGATGTGGAAGATCTGCAACGAGGTCTGGAAAGGGGAAGGTTGACGGAAGAGTGGACGAAGGGACTGATGGTACCGTTTGTCAAGAAAGGCGGAGGAAACTAGGTAGAGGAATACAGAGGGATCACTCTCATGTCAGTCAGCTATAAAATATATGCAGAAATTTTAAGAAAATGGTTGGAAAGTCAGGTAGAACAAAAAGAAAGTATCTCACATAACACAGCCACACAAAAAAAAGTGTGCGGATCTGGTAACAAGAAACACATATTCCTATGGATTTTGGGGCGCTGAATTCAAATTCGGTATCAAAAATCACCCATCACGTCATGGTTGAGCCATAACCTCAAAAAATGACGAAAAAT
>NC_046664.1:140177477-140184562 GCF_010883055.1 Belonocnema kinseyi | reverse complement strand
TTTATTGAACTACACGTAAAGCTCTGGAAGCATATTTTCCCAGTAGCAAATGTGTGCTACATCGAATGGGACAACTCGAGCCTAACCTAGAAATAAATCTAATCTAGCCTAACCTAACCTAACCTAACCTCACAAACACAATTAAACTTAAACACTTAAACACCTACATAGAGGTTTAACCTATCCTAACCTAACAAAACCTGACCTAACCTCACCGATTACGCTGGCAACCCTGTTCCTGGGTACTTTCATATTTTGACATTAATAGCAGTAAATGTCTGGTGTTTCGTAACCACTTGTTGCTAGCATTATTCGCCTGTATCTGTAACCAGGGCACCTCCACGTGATGACCGTGGGCAACGGATCCACATTGGCTGATTCCCTGGCAACCGTAGCTCTTCATCAATGGATCACTTGGTTGGTGTAGAGTCTCATGCTACAAGGAAAAAACCCGCGAGCATTTCTCAATCGCATGCCTGCAAGAATAGCTCAGATTTATTCTGTCACATTTGCAGTAAATATGAAGTGAGCAGTTTGCGAAAATCAATCGACGAGGAAGTGAAAAGTCTTTACGAAAAGTGTTTTGACAGTAAATTGCTGCACCAAGAAACAAAATGGGTTCTTCACGTCATTTGCAATTCCTGCAGACTTATGTTGTAGCGTCTAAAAAATTCAAACAACGAAAAGTACCGCAAGTACTCTACACCAATCACATGGATAAAACCCGTTATTGCGAAGGACTGCTACTTTTGCATGAATTCCGTCAAAGGATTCAACGCCAAAAATAAAAATAACATTTCGTACATTAATGTGTGCACAGTCACAAGAGAAATTGAAATCAATAAAATGCACGCCAGACTGATTTAAGCGCTTTAGAAGATGATAGGATGGAAGTTGAAAGTCAACGTCATCGAGACGGTAGTGAAACCAGTGATCGAACAGAAAATTGTTCTGATGATTTAGATGAAAATGAAAAAGATGACGAATATCGCGTGCATAAAATGAAATTAAAGGTTCCAATATTAGTGTGTCAACTAGAACTGGATGATTTTATTAGAGATCTTGGATTACCGAAAGACGGCGCTGAATTTGCCGCTTCATTTCTAAAAAGAAGAAATCTTCTAGAGCCGAAGACAAAAGTTTCATTCTATCGCGACAGAGACAAAGAATTCAGAAAGTTTTTCGTTAAAGCCGGAGAGACGTCTTTAGTGTACTGCACTAACGTTACCGGACTAATGAACCGTTTGAATAAAAATGTGTACAGAGACGAAGAATGGCGACTTTTCATTGATTCGTCAAAATGCAGCATTAAGGCTGTTTTACTGCATAACACGAATACTTACGCTTCTATCCCTATAGCTCACTCAACGGTCATCAAAGAAGAATATCACAATGTTAAAATGCTTCTTGAAAAAGTTAATTACACGAATCACAAATGGCTAGTATGTGGTGATCTCAAAATCATAACAATGATATTAGGCCAACAATCGGGTTTCACGAGAGAGCCATGCTTTATATGTCTGTGGAATAGCAGAGATCGAGCCAATCATTACAGCAAAAAATATTGGCCTTTAAGAGATTCATTCAAACCTGGTTCTCATAATATCATCAACCAAAGCCTCGTTGATCCAGATAAAATTTTACTACCACGCCTCCACATAAAGCTTGGGCTCATGAAGCAATTTTCCAAGGCGTTAGACAAAGATGGAGAATGCTATAAGTATATATCCCTTAAATTCCCTAATGTTTCAGACGCTAAATTAAAAGAAGGAGTCTTTGATGGACCACAGATTCGAATATTGACAAGAGATACTAATTTCGTGAGACACATGATGAAAATTGAAATGGACGCTTGGGAAAGTTTTAAAGCAGTAAACGCAAATTTCCTCGGTAACAAAAAAGTCCAGACTACGAGAATATTGTTGCGAAAATGATAAGCAACTACAACAAGTTAGGCTGCTTGATGAATTTAAAACTTCACTTTCTAGATTCCCATCTGGATAAGTTTCCAGAAAATGTTGGTGATTTCAGTGAAGAACAAGGGGAACGTTTTCATCAAGACATAAAAGTGATGGAACAACGATATCAGGGTAGATGGCACGAGGTCATGATGGCTGATTTTTGCTGGATGTTGAAAAGGGAAACGAATGTAGGTCTTAAACGTAAGCTTAACCCTTTGCATCGTTCCTTCGAAGAAAAAAGGACACGTTATAGCAGGCAGAAAATAGACTGAAGTAGGTCTATAAATCAATTTAATTACGATAAAGAGCGAGATAAAATGTAAACATGAAAGATAGTATAAATATATCCCTTAAGTTTCAGAAAAGCAGAGAGAAAAATTTTTTGAATAAAACCTCCTATTCATTTGCATGTTTAAGTTACAGTTCTACATTTTAATTGATACAAACATTGTCAGGGCAATTGAAATGGGGTCAATTCTACTTGTAGTTCTAAGTTTCTTCAAATGAGTAATGTGCCTCTAAATTTTTAACAACCTGCAGTACAATGAAATGAATTTTATTGTGTTACAACGGCAACACTTAAGTTAAGATGTGTTGCGTTAAGCAAAATTTCGTTAGGTTCTGTTAAGTTCGATTCATTTGTAGGTTAAGATCGAGTTAACCTTTTAAATATAGCACACATTTAAGATTGAGAACCGTACGCTTACATAGCTACACATGTGGTTGAATTTTATTTGACTAGGTTATGTTAGGTCAGGTTTTTTTATGTTAGGATAGGTTAAACCTCGATGTAGGTTAAGCCGAAGCTGAATGAAACGTTACCGCAAACACAACGGGACAACACAATGAGTTTAATTGTGTTACGTGAAGTTAAGTTAGGTTAGGTCAGGTTTTGTTAGGTTAGGATAGGTTAGACCTCTATGTAAGTTAAGCCGAAGCTGAATGAAACGGTACCGCAAAGACAACGGGACAACACAATCAGTTTAATTGTGTTTCGTGAGGTTTTGTTAGGTTAGGCTAGGTTAGATTTATTTCTAGGTTAGGCTCGAGTTGACCCATTCGATGTAACACACATTTGCTACTGGGAAAATATGCTTCCAGAGCTTTACGTGTAGTTCAATAAATTTCTGTCAATTCAGGTTAGGTGAGGTCAGGTTCTGTTGGGTGAAGTTATGTTAAATAAGTTGATATCAGGCAAGGGTTGATCCCTCACAGTTGTTGACATGTTTTTGAAGTGAAAATTTGCATCACTGGATTTGAAATTTATTTGCCTCAGTGCATGATTTTTCGTCATTTTTTGTGGTTATGGCTCGACCATGACGTGGTGGGTGATTTTTGATACCGAATTTGAATTCAGCGCCCCAAAATCCATAGGAATACGTGTGTCTTGTTACCAGATCCGCACACTTTTTTTTTGTGGCTGTGGAATCAGACGGGATTTAGGAAAGGGATGGGAACTATAGACAATATCTACGTACATAACTACTTAGTTAACCGAAATTTGCGGAGAAAGAAAGGGAAACTAGTCGTTTTGTTCATAGATGTCAAAGCAGCGTTTGACTCAGTGAACAGAAAAGTGCTATGGCAGGCAATGAAAGAGAGGGGTGTAGAGGATAAAAGAAATTTTTATTGAAACCAGGATTAGGGTGAAAATAAGAAAGAAAAAAGGGCAGGTTTTCTGGACAGGCAGAGCTCTAAGGCAAGGGTGCCCTTTGAGTCCATTATTACTTAATATCCTGCTGGCAGACTTAGAGCAGAAGCTAAAGGAGAAAGGGAAAGGAGGAACGGTTTTGGGTAATAGCAAACTATACTCTCTAGCATACGCGGACGATTTAGTTCTGTTGGCAGAATAAAGAAGGGGATGAACCTAATGATGAGAATCTTCGAAAAGTATATGGGAGCAAAAGATGTGACGGTGAACGTAGAAAAGACAAAGGTCATGTGTTTCAGAAATAGAAAAAGGATAAACGAGCTGCAGATGAGGAAAAGAATTGAATATGCGAGTAAAGTAATGGGCCAAGTATAGGGTATAGGAAAGAGAAGGTTCAAGAACGATTGGAGAATGAGGGTCTGGTTGTTTGATGCGTTGGTTTGGGCGGTGTTGTGTTATGGTGTGGAGATCTGTGAATGGAAGGAACATAGGAAAGTAGAGAGCATGCATGCGTGATTTCTGAGGTGGGTAATGGGGGTTAGCTGGAGTTGCCCAGGATATATGTTATGAGAAGAGTTAGGAAGAGAAAATATGGTTACTAGACAAATTAAGAGAGCCTGGAGGTTTGAAGAGAAGATAAAGGGGGAGAAAGAAGCAGAATAACAGACGCATGTTTGGGCGAAATTCGGAACAATGAAGCGAGATGCAATTTGGGAAATTCAAAATGGGAGGAAGAAAGGAGAAAAATGAGAAGCGTTTGTAGTTTTCGAGAAGGGGTTATGGAGTAGCAGCTAGGACATAGAGTTAGAGCTATTAGTTAAACAAGGAGAAGAGAGATGGACAAAGATTATAGATTCGAGGTACAATAAATGGTATATGATGGTCAAAGGGTTGACGAAACCAGAATATCTGGAAAAATGAAAAGGAAGAAGAATGGAGTAGGGTTTTACGGTTTAGAATGGGAGAAGGAGCATACAGATATTGGACAGAAAAAGAGGAGAAGTTATGTATAGTATGTGGATACCAAAATGGAGTCATGGGTACATGTATTAGAGAGATGTACAGGAGAGGAAGAGGGACAGTTGAGTGTGGATGAGTGTGTAAGATGGATCTTGGATGGTAGAAGACAGGAATATTGTTTTCAATATCGTGGAAAATGCATTTTGTTATGGTAAGAGGAAACGGAAGCCCCGGAAGCTCGCTCATTTTAAGAATTAATGATACTACTGTTAGTATTGTTTATCTTATGTAATGCGAAGAGTAGAATATCAGTAGTAGTTAAATTAGTTTAAGGATGGAATTGTAAATATATGTACAGGGAGCGGAGGCCCTCAAACCCGTAAAAGGGAAAGATTAAATAAATACATGCATACATATGTGCATACATACATACAAACATGCATACATACGTACATACATACATACATAGTCCGGAATGTTCATGTAAAAATTCGAAGTGTTATACTTTTTATCAATAAAATAGTAAAATATTTTTTGATATTACATTAAAGTATTTTTCAGTTTTCTTTTCTTTAAATAGAAGTATGAAAATAAAGTGTATATTTTTTGCATAAAAAGAATTCTTTAAATTGTCGGGAATGCCCACGTCCACAATAATATCCTGAATTAAGATGTACGGAACTATATAATTCATTTTAATAAATATTCATTATTTCCAATTGTAGCTAAAAATAAAAACCACAAAATATGTCCTGTCGGTCCGGTGTCCCCAGTACAAATTTTCTCAGATATTAATTAATTAATTAATTAATTTTCACAGATATATGCGCGAGATGTCCTGTCGGTCCCAGTCGCGATTTTCGAGGTTAGTCGTACTGTCAGTGACGGAACGTGGAACACTCGCATTTCTCGGACTTGAAAATAAAACGGCGCAGTGGATAAGTAATTGTCACTGAAAAATAATCGCTTTGACGCGAGTTTGTAGCAAAAGTGCCAAAGGGATTAAGAAAGTTATTTTGACTCACGCAACAACGGAAGGTAAAGGCTGTTATTGAGATCAGTTGATTTTTATTTGAATAAATCACGGTACATTCTATCTTTTCTTAACAATTTCCAGAAAAACAACAGAAAGTGAATGACAATGTGGTACACCATTGTATTTTATTAAATTTATATTGAATTTTATATAAATTCACTGAGAACTAATAAGGTTGCACGATTTTTTTCGCTCAGCTCAAACGAGTCAACCTAATATATGTATATTTGTTTAACCGAAAAAAATATTTGAGCTAAAACAAATATATTTATATAAATAAAAATTAACTGTGTATACGCACCTGCTTGAAAAAAAATAATTTTTCTGAAATGTTTTCATTGACTTTTAATTTTTTCAATAATATTACTAATTAAATCATCAATTAATTAGCTGAATATTATATTCAGGTAGTTTTGAATTTTCTATCTTTTAAATAGAAATATAAAAAGAGAGTGTATTTTTTCGCATAAAAAGAATTCTTTAAATTGTCCGGAATGTTCACGTCAATATTCGAATTAACCTCTTTAGGAATTCAATATGAAAATAAAACTTTTTATTATCTTGTTTTTCACAAGTATTCATGATAAAAATAAAAAGATGGAATTTTAAGGTTAAGATTTTTAATCAATAACTTCAATTACTTCCACGTCATAATTATTAATATTATTCTTAAAATTGATTTATGTACAATCAACAGTAAAATTGACCATACAATGATATAATTATCCAATTCTTTCTAGATCTAGATGTTATACCGAATTATCTTTATCATATTTTCAATTACTTATTCATTCTTAATCCATATAAGACAATATTCTACTTTTTGGAGTAATACGAATAAATTGCATAGACTAAGAACATAATCAAATAAAAAAAAAGTTACTTTCACTCCTAGAGAATAAATAAATAATCCATAATAAGTTAAAAATTTCAAATTCCCGCTCAAACAAAGCAAAGTTCATTGCGCCGCCTCGTGACAGGCGGTGAAAATAATCCGTTTAAACGTAGCGGCATTGCCGAAATTAACCGAAATGTACACCCTTGTCGCATCTATGTAAAATATCTTTGCTTGTACTAATTTCACCAAACAATGTTTTTTGAGCTTGTTTTTGAGTTTGACATTTTTTTACGATATTTTATATGAGTTTAAGGACTTTATTCTAGTATTAGTGATAAAAAAATCATTATATAAATTGATGTACAAAATAGTTTGCGATTAAATTGATTTGTATCGTAGTTTGCTATATTATTGTTTCAATACTCAAAATAATAATACATTATGCTGTTAGGGTGCCTTTTACGAAGCCTTCTTTTTCGTTAATCGTGAAATTAATATTTTTCATATGATTCATTTCTAGCTCCTTTGTTGGTATATTTCAAATTTGATTGATACGAACTCGAGGTGTCAAATTAATTCATCCGTTTATTCAAATTTGACCTCCGTGAAAAGGTAACTATGGCTAGTAAGTACACATAT
>NC_046664.1:140175396-140177377 GCF_010883055.1 Belonocnema kinseyi | reverse complement strand
GTGGGAACAACAATGACAACACCAAACATAGTTGTAGTGAGTGCGGTTCAAAACAACAGAACGCGCAGGGCTCCCGACAATGGGTCGGCCAACAATGCCGACTCTGTGGTGCGAGAAACACCCGGAGCTAACGCACTTTTCGCAGCAACGTCTGCGAAACCATGCTGAACTACTCCGTAAAGGGGGCTATGTAAGCGGAACACCTATTCTACCACAGCTAGAACAAGCCGGCAACAAAGAAAGAGAGGTGACACCAACACCAACCGCGGGCAGGCATCTAATAGATGAAGTGCGATGCTTTACGACCCGGAGAAACATCAACACCAAGGTTTCTCTCAAGCCTAAAGATCTGGCTGAAATAGATGACGAGCTTCGTGGACATTTTTCCTGTGAATCCGACCACTGGGCTATCAATTATTGTGTGTATAATGCAGCGAGAGCTTTGGCCGATGCGAACCGTAAAATAAAACCAACGGCTGATCATAAGACCAAAAGACGAATGCATCAACTTGCCATAAAGATAGGCTGGGCAAGACAGTACGCGTCCCGCATTCAATGTGCGATTGACTACATCACATCTGGCTGGAATTTTACCGCCAAGGTTCGAAAGTACGCGCGCGAACTACGGACCCATTATCACACACTTAACAAGTCAAAGCTGCTGACCATCATGCAGCCTATTGTTGAGAGAATACGTATACTATCTGACGCTAAGAGAAGCCTAGAGCGGAGGGCGAGGTGGGTCAGAGAAAATCAACAGTTTCTCTCTGACCCATCTCGACTCTTCCAAGACCCTCCAGTTACTGTCGAACATCCACCCAAACCAGAGGTCGAAGTATTTTGGAGAGAAGTCTACGAAGTTCAGCATAGACTGGACGAAGACATTTGGCATTTGGCCCGTATTTTCACCTGATATTTGAAGTCGGAAGAGCCGATTCCAGAGTGGTTGGTGGAAGGGCGCACAATACTCCTACCGAAAATAGGCAACTTATCTGATTAGAAGAACTACAGGCCAATAACTTGTCTGAACACGCTTTATAAGATATTCACAGCTATCCTAAATGATAGGATTGTTCGGGCAATTGAACCTGTGTGGCAAGAAATGTATGAACAACGAGGCTCAAAGAGAGGCGTAGCCGGATGTCGGGAGAACCTGCTCATCGATAGATGTGCCTGCAAAGTTGCAGCATTATACCAGCGTGACCTATCGATGGCCTGGATTGATTATCAGAAAGCTATCGATTCGGCATCCCATAGACTTATCATCTGTCTTTTGGAAATCTTGAAGGTTCATCCGCAAATAGTTGAGTGCATAGAGAGATTGATGCCGCTTTGGAAAACCAGATTTACTATCTCATCTGGAAAAAATCGTGTGACAACTAACAAGGTCACGTTTCAGAGAGGTGTCTTTCAGGGCGACACCATGAGCCCACTTCTCTTTTGCCTTACATTATTGCCACTATCTCTAGCACTGCGCCATTCCGACAGGTACTTGTGCGCAAACCTGCAGATCGAAAGTACAAGGTCACTCATGTATTTTACATGGACGATCTTAAGATCTATGCTAAAAACAGAGAGCAACTGCATCTAGCTCTAGGGATTGTCAAACGATATACTAAGGAAATTGGAAGGGAATTTGGGTTAGACAAATGCGCCAAGGTTTATTTAAAGCGGGGAAAACTTAATGGCATCCCTGAAGATCCCGTGCTCGTTGATAGAAGCGCCATACGACACCTTTGCGCTGGAAAGACTTATGCATACCTGGGCGTGTGAAGTGACATCTATAAAGGATACTCTCCGAAGCAGATACAAACGTCTCATCCGACAAATTTGGTCTTCCGAACTGTCGGCGAGGAGCAAAGTATCTGCAACGAACATGCTTGCCGTCCCGGTACTACTCTATTTATTTGGAGTAGTTCCATGGACGAAGAACGAGCTCAGATCTCTTGATATTGGGACAAGAAAGGTTATGCACATGAAC
>NC_046664.1:140142098-140175296 GCF_010883055.1 Belonocnema kinseyi | reverse complement strand
AGACCTTATAAGGGAGTTGCAACGATTGTACCCGGAATATCCTGTTAAACTGATCGTCCTTATCATCGGCGCTCTTGGAGGTGCCAAGCTTTCACTTGCTAACGGCCTAAAAAGCATCCCTGCGTGTCAACAATATGCTAGAACACTTGCGGGGAAAAAGGCAGAAGGCGGTTGTCCTTGGGTCGCTCCGTGTTCTTAGGGTGCACGAGGCTTTTGCTGGATCTTCGTGTTGATTCCTTTACAGACTGTAACCACCTATCTCCCGGTTGTGAGACGTGGTTGTGGCTGAAATTTTACCGCGATTTCGCTGGAAGCGAGTGCAATTTTTCAGATTAGCACCCGCTCCAGGCGAAATCCTGCGGTTGTCCTTATGACAAATTTTTAATTATATATATATAAAATTTAACTGTGACATAATGTTTAAATATAGGTTACTGCATTTTCATGAAGCACATTAATTAATATGAAAGAAAACCAAACGGTGTGTGCGTGGGTGGCTCGAGTTGTATGCTTTATTTACTGCATCCAATATAAAATGGAATTATACCCAGTTGACAAAAAATTTGGCGACGTCTTTATGACATTTTTACGACAACTTTAAGATATCCTATGTCCATGTCGTTAAGGTTTCTTTACGATATCGTAAAAACATCGTATGAACTGAGGATGTCTTTACGATATTGTGTGCCCATTGGGTAGTTTTCCCTTATTAAAGAAAAGAAAGAAATAATGAAAGCTCTGATGCAAACTTTAAATTACTTTAAATATAATGACAAAACAGTTTATAAAAACTTAATGTTGAAATTATTGAATTTCTGTAAAATTATTCTTTGTACACAAAAAAATTAATTTATTATTAACGTAATAAAATAATTTTTCACAATTTTTGTACTCAATAACTTGATAGTTATAGATCATTTGTTTCAAATAATTTTTTTCGTAATTTATTATACAAAAATTTGAAATACGCCCAAATAATTAAAATAATAATATAATTATAAACATAAAGTTATAAATGAACTAATGGCTGTTTGAAGCACTCAAAAAAATATTCTTTGAATACAACATTAATTGTATAAATTGTTAGTTAATCATCATTTTGACTACAAAGTATAATTATTCTTTATAAAAGAATTTATATTATATACTAGCCATACTTGTCTGCTTGTTATCCTTGTAATAAAACATTAAAAAAACGTTGTTTTTTCATTCATGAACTTACTTAAGTGTCACTGAAAGTACAAAGCTTCGTTCTCTTTTCTTCTTTTTATCGGTGTTTGGTATTTTGCATAACAGCATATTATATTATTATTATTATTCGAAGCATTGAAGCAATATGATATCAAACTGCGTTACACAACAATTTAACCACAAACTATTTTTACATCGATTTATATGTTAAAATTGTTATATCGTAAATACATACAAGAATAATATCTTTAAACTTATAAAAAATCTCGTGAACAAATTTAAACGCAAAAACAAGATCAACAAACATCTTTTAATTAAATTAGTCCACGTAATGCCATTTCTTAGTATCTCAAAGGAGTGCTTTTTTTATCTACAGCGAGAGAATATTACAAACTGAAAATCTATTAAACACGCCCCTCATCGCTCTCTGATTCACGGGTCTTTTTCACAGAGCCCCACTCTCATTGGTGGTGCTTTATCGTTTGGGAATTTTGCCACGGATCCCCTAGCGCATAAGGTCGGATACTTTGGGACATACCTCGTATTAGATAGAACAGAAGAATTTTTTTAAATTGTTTAAAAAATGTTGTAAGGAACATTTTTTCAATTTCTTCTAAAAGTTTTGATGAATTTTGTCTTATTTTTTGGAACTTTGTTTGTAAAAGGATTTCCATAAATTCTATTGGATTTGGTGTCATACATTTTTATAGAAATTTGTTCTGAACATTATTCGGCTGAAAAAAAATCAGCTTTTGTGGTAAAGCCTTTCCTATAAATTTTTTGTATTTCTTGGATTAATTTCGGAAATTTATCTGAAACTAACTGGTCAAGCAAAGAGCTAGGGCTAGTATTACTAATAAGTTTGTTATGGTAAAGAGTTATGAAAAAAGATTTAATAATGCAAGAATTTGATACATTAAAATAATATATATTATACAAACCGGATATTTTTGTTTGATTTGCTTAAAAAAATTGTTTAAAAAATATTTCTAAATTTCTTCTGAAAATCTAATGGAAGTTTGTCTTATTCTTGGAAACTTTTATAGAAAATTTTTTCGGAACATTATTATGGAAATGGATTTTGCAAAAATTATATCTAATTTTTTCGCATAAATCTTTCTAGAAATTGGTTCTGAAAATTACTTAGATGAAAAAAATAGCTTTTGCGTTAAAGCTTTCATTGAAAATTTGTTGTCAAACATTTTTTTTATTATTCCGTGTTCAAAAATGTGGTTAGTTTAAAAAAATTTAGTTTCAGTTACTTACGGATGTCCCAAAGACATCTCTAGAACATCCTTAAATTTGTTGCCCACTGAGATTTTATGACAAATGAAACAAATTAGCTTTAGTGGTAACGCCTGGGTGAATATATGGATGGTTCTACGACCGCAGTAATGACCAATTCTATCTCGAGCGTATGGACACCAGACTTTTGTCCTAGAAACAGTGAATTCTTGAGTCACAGTGTGGAGGGGCGTGTCACGGTGGAGTTCAATAATTCACCTCCAGAATTAAGCAATTCTGGACTATCGTTGTGGACTTTTTTTCTAACAAAACATTAAAAACGACAATGTAACCATCGCTCAAGGCAACAATATCGCTTTTATCCCAGCCAAAATATTAACTCAATGTAAATTAAAAGCAATTTACGATATTATAAGTAAATAAATCCCTAATAAAAAGCAGAAAACTAACGCATGAGTTACATGGATTTGTATAGTGAAGAAATAATTGAGCGACCCTGGCTGACCGAAGGAACCGAATGGAGACCAATGGGGTCTTTCCTGGCGGGCCGAAGGAAACGAAAGGAGCCTCTACAAAGTAACTGTAAAGACTCCATTGGATCCCCATTCGGTTCCTTTTTAAAACAACTTAAAAAAACAGCCAGATCAACTTTTAAACTGTTGAAGTTCGGATTCTACGTTAAATTTTCTATTAGAAACTCACGGAGTAATCGCAATACTTCTTTTTGCAGCGTTAAAAATTAAAGAAAACGCCATCAACTTCTGCTGAAGGTGACTTCAAGCGCATCCATAATAGCTCAAGTAGTATGTTGTGCGCGCAGTTTAAAAATAAAACTCTGTCACTCGCATCGCAGCGTTGTTGCCTGGGGTTTCTACTGCGTGGTGCTAGCATCTATACAAAATTCTTAAAGTTACCGACCGAACGCTTATTAACTGCTCCTAAAAGAAGATGCACTTCAAGGCGCCTTCGGCGTATGTAAACGACAGGTATTTTATTTTTTAAAGTTTTTAACGCTGCGAGAAAAAGTATTGCGATTACTCCGTGAGTTTGTGATGGAAATTTTAACGTAGAATCCGAATTTTAACAATTTAAAAGTTTATTGGGCTGTTTTTTTAGTTTTTCAAAAAAGAATCGAATGGGGACCTAATGGGGCCTTTACGGGTACTTTTTAGAGGCTCCATTTGGTTCGTTAGGTCCGCCAGGGTTTATGGGTACTTTATAGAGGCATATTCGGTTCCTTCGGTCCGCCAGGGAATCCGGAATTATATATTATTCTCATTAATTAAAAAAAAGTATTGATATTGTTGCGCTATGTATATTACCTTGATCAAAAAGTTCCCGGAATTTATTTTTAAAATTAAAAATATAAGTTTATTCTTGGATATTGATGTGGTACCCTTCAAAGTAATTTCCATCCACTGCCACGCAATTATGCCAGCGCTTGATCCAGCTCTCAAAACATTTTTGATACTCAATTTTCGGTATGACCAACAGTGCTGTTTTCGATTTTCGTATTATCTCCGATCGGCTGCTAAAACGCGTTCCGCAAAGTGTTTTTTTCAGTCGATCGAACAAAAAAAAGTCACAGGGAGCTAAATCAGGCGAATTTGATGGCTGCGGAATTGTATTAGTTGAGTTTTTGGAGAGAAACTCACGGATAATGATGGCATTGTGCGACGGTGCATTGTCATTAAATCCATTGCAAAAATCGAAATTCGCAAAAAAACAGGGGTACTCAAAATTGCGTTACATTTACAAATGTCAAGCCAGAAAGCTGCAATTCGCAGGGAATATTGTTAAAAGGTGTGACAACCAACAAAAATGAAAAAAATGTGAATCGGACAGCATTTATTTTCCAAGATCATTCTAATTGTACTAGATGTTGAATCACTTGGGAAATTTCTACCAGTCACTAAAGTTACGAATAATTTTCACAACAGGATCCCCTTCGACTCTGCAGCTTGGGGAAACTATTAATATATGGATATAATATAATCATACTCCGTATCGTTAATTCACCCTTATACCTTCAGACCATTGAATTGAGCAAATACAGGTTAGATTTACGACCGCTCATCGCAAAAAGCAATACTTTTCAGTGATAACATGGAATACAATAGCGAGAACAACAGTGATACATAGCAGGGCGAGGTCAAGGCGCAGAAGAAAAAGGTAAACTCCTGAAATGGTTCAACAGAAGTCTTGTTTTGAAGAATTGAAAATGTTATTGTGTTTGTGTCGATGAAAAGTTCGGAAGGATTTGGTGACTATTAAAAGGCGTTGAAGTATGTGAAGATTTTTAAATTAAAATGATTGTAAAATGTTTAGGCGGGGAAAAAAGAAACTCACCGAAGGAGGAATTAATCCGTCAAATAATAAAGTTTAAATCTGCACACTTCAATAGTCAGGAACAAACAAAACTTCAGAAACAATTCGTTGAATTATATTTTGAAATCGTTTTTCTGGAACTGACAACCATCTTAATTTCATGCATTGTGTGGGAGGTAGAACTTGTATTTTCTACATGTACTGTAATAAATGTATTTTATTGAAAGATTGATAAATAAAAACAGATGTAGAATTATAATTAAACATAATGTGTTTATTTACTACATATCACTTAGAATGATTAAGGATAATTTTGAGTTACGATTACTGAATGAAATATTATACATAACTTTAAGTAACTGTAGCTTCGTTTTATTTATTTTTACACTCCTTTTTCTACCTGAATAGAAAGTGCGATTAAGATAATTAATTTACGCTGTAATTAGGTCTGGCCTTTTCCAGCTCGATAACATAAATCCTCTATACTCATACTAACAGGGCGTCATCCGGGCGTTTTTGAAGTTGGAACTTCGAAAAACCGTTTCTCAAGAAAAACGCATTTAAACTTGGCGAATGCCCTTATCACTCATGTTATTTTTGTTCGAATATAAAATATACCTACTTTCAGTTACTATCTGGATATACATATATACCGACCATTAGAGACCTTTTCATGCGGTCGCTCACATATTTTATAGTCATTCCAGCTGTAAACTATACTTATTAGATTACAGAACATCAAAATATACCTATATTTAAGTATATATCCTTATTGGCAGGTTTACATGTGGACTATATTTATTGATTAAGATAAGTGCCAACAAAGCTTAAATAAGAAATAGCTCTATTTTCCAAGATACAAAAGACCGATTTCATATATGAAACTACATAGTCTGGCCCTGGTGATGTAACGGAATTTTTTGGGGTTCAAATATATTATTTCTTAAGGCAAAATATGAGACACGTAATTCAGCTAGTTTATTGTAAATTCATCTTTTTCAACAACCCTTTTGGGTTGAAAATTTATCTGTCTGTAGAAAAGTCATCTTTTTTGCTTTAAAATTCAAGAGCTTGGTAAAAGATGCAACTGTTTTGTTGAAAACTCATGTTTTCAGTTTAAAAAAAGTAAAATGTTTTTTATAACCGCCGACTTCATGGCTAAAAGTCTCGACTCTTTTGTTCAAAATGCAACACCATTTGTCTTGAAATCATAAGTATATGATACCCACATTATTGTTACTTAAAAAAATTTATTTTCTTCATTTTTTACACACGTATGTTTGTCCATAAACACTATAACTTTCGCAAAAATGAACGTATCAAATCATGCTTTGGGACACTTTTTTGGGGGTTATAAAGAAAAATTATGCCAAACGACGAAATATATACGTAAACAAGTTTAAGAGTGTTGGTTAAATCTGACTTTGACTTTTCTATAGGTACGGCACTGACTCAATATTTATTTTTTCCTTTATCAATGGCTTAGGAGGAACCTGCATGTTAATGCTCCTCCTTGTACTCAAATCACTATCATCTCTCAGACGGTGCATTGGATATTATGTTAATTAACTGTCAATTACTGGAGAAATTATGTTAGAACAACGATTTAAACATCACTTAGCTGTTAACAGTCACAATACTTGCCGAAAAAAAAGTGTTCTGCAGCTAGGATTTAAGAAGCATCTAATAACTCTGTAAAATCTCATTTATTGTAACTTAAACTCAATAAGAAATGAAAACTCTGAAGAAATAGGAGTCCGGATTAAGAATGCCAGGACTAAAATTTCATAAACGTGTATTTTTCGGTTGTTTTTTTAATGTTATTTGTGACTACCAGAACATTTTAAATTAATGAAATTTAGTTTACATTATAACAAACTATCAACTAGGACACTCGCCACCTGTCAGAGATGAAGATTATTGACAGGTTATTAATTACTGGAGAGGTCCACGAACCTGGAAAGTCATCAAATAGCCAACCTCAAGGTCCACAACAAAAAGATAATATGTTTGGTTTCATTTTTCCTTTACTGCCTTGTTTCATGTTTCATCAAATTAAATTGAAACGGACTGGACATACCACACTCAACAATAAAGCTATCAGAATTAATGTACACACTACGCCATGGACAAAGAGGAGTTTCCCAGCATATGCCCAGTGGACGAAGCCTCGATCATTCTCGAATGACATCGACACTTGTAAATAACCAGAAGCTCATCTGCGGGACCAAAAGTAAATTTAATGAATGGCTCGACAGCCAGACAAATCTGCTTATCACGTAAATCGAGAACGAATTCCAACATTTTCGAAAAGTCCATGCCTAGTACGCAAGCATCAGTCAGCTCAGGTATGATTGCCAAATTAGTTGAATTTGTGGTGAGTTTGAAGTTGAATTTGAACTTCTGCGAAAATTTAGACAAAGATTTAGAAAATAATCTATCAGTTAATTCAGGTCGAATAGTTGAATTTTAGGGGGTTGAGTCAGGTACTCGTATATCACTAATAGCAGAAATTATGGTCTGCCTTAGAATAAAAGGACGGTACCTAAACATTCGTCGTGAGAATCTGCCTCACGACAACAACGCGACTGTAATATCTTTGTTTGAAGCAATACTCGGCCCACGATTCCGATAATGATCCCCTTTAATTCAGTTAAACAATGCCCGTCGCCCATGTTTACTTCCGATTAGTAGTCCGGCAGTTGGGCAATTTCCGGTACCGAAGCCTGGGCCCGTAAAAACTCCAAGGATCCTAATATGTCATGGCTTCGTTCGTCCAAGTATCGTATGAGGTCATCCTCAGACATCAACAATACATATTGTGGAATCTCATGTCGCGTCCGTCCGATATTTTAAATTGATATACAATCCATAAAAAGACAGAAAAACCATCAAATTTTCAAAATCAAAATACATCCGATTCATTTAAATTATAAACAATCAATTATGCTTTATTCTAGCATTTACATGAAACAGATTAAATTTAAATAATTTTTTATTATCCTGGCGGAATACTAAAATGCAGGTAATTATGTTTGCCGAAGCTAGAAGTGCGTCTGGGTTTTTTGCTGACCAATTCCCCCACAATCGCCTTTACTTGATTATTGGATTTATCATTCAGGTTACATTAAAGTTATGCGAATGTTGCTGCAATGCCACCATGGTGTTTATTTGCCCGTTTATCCCTGAGACATTAGAAAAGATAAATAAACCATTTTTAAATAACCAATAATTATTATGATTTAATTAGACAAGTCTTAGTTCAGGCTGCATTTACGTTACGTCCATCTTAGGCCAATACAACCCTATTTTTTTTACTTAGGGGAACTCCGTTCCCAACACACAACTACCCAAATAACAATTGGTGCGCAAGATGCGCACACTGTGGAGGCATGTGGGCGCATTAATCCGCCTGACGTGCGTTTCAATCAACACTCAAATGTGCCATCCATGGAGGCGCATATGCGACGCACGCGCGTGCGTGAAGCAAACAAGTGGTGCGCGTCGTTGACTATCCTAAAATTATTTATTTATATTAAAGGAGGTAAATAAAAGAGTTGAATTAAATAAGGGAATTTATTAACAAAATAGCACGCCTATAGCGGGGATGGCTGAAAAAAGCCCACAATCGCGATCGACTGTCCTCAAATTTTCATGTCTTCCAAGATGATAGCGCTACGTTCGGAAACTCTAGGAACTACGAGAACATGTGATGTAAATTTTGAATCGGTATAAATATAACCTATTAATGCCGTTTTGCAATTGCAAACAGTTTGTGTTTATTGGAAAAAAATACTGTGCAAAGTGTCTGTGCTAAAAACCTATATAATAAGTGATACAATAATGTCGCGTTGTTTTTGTAAGGGCTGTGATTCGGGAAGTAGGGCACAGAAAGAGAGAGGTATTAGACGAAAAATCCTCAATATCTATGATTGCATTTTATTGTTTTTATATTCCTCCTCTTGTTTTAGTGGTATTATTCATATAATTGTATAAATTATACAAGCATCATCACTGTGTTCGTCACACCAACTGACACTTGACATAACCAAGCTTAACCTATAAACAGACTCGATACTCTATAGCAGCCGACAATTTCTAATTTTATATTTTCACTGAAGAGAAGCTATAATTTGGGAGGGCATAAAACTCCGAGGACAGGCGATCGCGAACTGGCGCCAGTCGAAATACATGGCGTGCGGTCTCCTTGTAGTACTACGTGATTCTCACAAAACTAGAACCGGCAAACACCGACGCATTGCAATGTTGCTAAAGGCACTGGGCTAGTCGACAGCTAGCCGGCTAGTTCCGCGCAGTCCCATGTGCGCAGAAAATAACGGCGTAAAGCGAGAGTGAAAGAGACGGTCAGATCTATTCATCTCTTTCACTCTCAGAATTTCAAAAAATATAGATTCTCTATCTCTTTCATATCTATGATATTCTGCTTTGTGATTCTGCTGCGCTACACCTACAGGACGGCACCCTTGCTGAAAATGCAATTTATAGATTTTATAAGCATTAAATAATAAATTGTTTAAGATGTTAATTTTGTTTGTCTACTTGGTCATAATGAATATTATTAAAATATTGATTAATTTTTAAAATTGTGAAAAAACGCTCTCTAGCTTCGCCGGCATATGAGCCCAGGTCCTTCAGATTGCCGGTTTGATGCTCTACCAACTGAGCTACGAAGAGGCGAGAACACTTTCATCACAATCTCCTTACAAGCAGAATGTCAACGTCATTCCTTATACTTGTAAGATTTGTCTTTCTAAACATGAATCACTAGCGAGCACCTACTCCTATCATCGATACTTCATTCGATATATTTCAAATGGAATAAAAATTAAAAAATTCACTGCCAGTATTTTTAAAAAAGAGGACAAAAAATAAGTTACAGTTAAGTAAAATATTCAAAACAAGATTAATATTAATAAGAGAAATTAACCCAAAAAATATAGTTATAGTTATTGAAATGCAATTAAAGCAATAAAAAGTAGAAAAAAATAAGACAAAAAATCTCTTTGAAAAATGCTACCTTGACGTTGTAAAGAGGCTTATATCGCATTGTGATTAATTGATAACTAAACGCAATCTGTTAACTTTCTTGTTAACAGTTGTTTCGTTGGCCAAGGTTATATGGACTTTGGCATCCTAGGTCTAGGTTTGCTTGTTCTAGATAATTTGATCCTAGATATTATGAGTCTAGATTTTTAAGTCCAGATTTGGGAATCTAAGTATTGAGAAACCACATTTTTTGGATCTAGGGATTGGGAATCAGGATTTGTGAACCTAGCATACTTTGTTTTGAGCAATCTTCACTTTGGTTTTTTTTATATCCGATCGAATTTGAGCCGAGGACGGACATTTGTCTATTTTTCCACAGTATGCGGCATTGCGGAACTACTCGATAACCGAGAAAGAGTGTCTGGTAATAGTATGGGCCATCAGAAAATTTCGGTATTATCTTGAAGGGTCTCACTCTTCAGTAGTGACTGACCACATTCCCAGACGGCAAGCCTATTCAGAAATAACCCTCATTTAGTTCTGAAGTCAGAGTACGATATTAATCACGTCACTGAATTCGTAAATTATAGATAATTAATATAAAAAGAATGATATTTAACCATTTTTAACTAATTTTGAGTTCGTACACGTATTCTTAAAGAATTTCTAATGAGCTTCTGAAGTACTTCAACATTTTACGACCGCTCGAAGTAATTCATATAAAAACTCAAATGAATAAATCACAAACTCTCAATGAATCCTTTTCTAACTAAATTTTGATGACAAAATGAATGAAGAAAAAATTAATATCAATTTATAATTTAATTTAATTTATAATATATCTCAATTATTGAAATGGAACTTTGTAACAGAATGATCAAAGTATATACGAGGTGTGTTCAAAAAGTAAGGTGACTTTTCAATTTTCGCGGGCTACGTACATTCAAGTATTAAATTTTTTGTTTCGTTGTGTTGGTACCCTCGCCACGATCATATGTTCACAGTTTTGACTATATAGCTCGTGTTGTTTTTCTGGTAGAGGCGTAAAATTTTAGAAGGGTTTGGTGTGCTCGGCGATTTTCTTCTTTCGAAAATAATGGAGCAAAGAGTTTGCATTAAATTTTGTGAGGAAAATGAAATCCAGTGCTCTAAAATTCTTGAAATGATGACAGTTGCATACGGTGAGTCTATTCTGAGTAAGAAAAATGTGTATAAGTGGTACAAGCTGTTCCAAGAAGGCCGAGAGGATGTCGAAGACTAACCTCGCCATGGACGTTGCAGCACTTCAATAACAGATGAAAACGTTCAAGCAGTAGAAGAAATGGTGTTGAAAAATCGCCGAATTACCATCAGAGAAGTTGCTGAAGATGTTGGCCTATCGGTTGGCTCATGCCATCCTATCTTTTCGGACGTTTTGGGCATGACACGTGTGTCAGCGAAATTTGTTCCAAAACTGCTTAATTTTGATCAAAAGATCCATCGCATGACCATCGCTCAGGAGATGTTGAATGAAGTCAATAATGATCCTGATTTTCTCAAAAGGGTTATAACTGGGAATGAATCGTGGGTATATGGTTATGACCATATACGACCACAAGGTCGTACGGTCAATAAGGAGTATTACCTTCAAGTTATGCGCCGTTTGCGAGAGGCGATACGCGAAAAACGTCCGGAACTTTGGAAACACAATTCGTGGCTTTTGCATCACGATAATGCATCTGCTCATTCATCGTTGCTTCTGAAAGATTTTCTGACCAAAAACAGCAACACATTCATGCCTCACCCTCCATATTAACCGGATTTGGCACCCAGTAACTTTTTTCTTTTCCCAAAACTGTAGAGACCCATGAAAGGACATCGATTTTCAACGCACCCACCAACTACTTTGCCCCTGAAATCTTCACCCGTCGAACAAGTCCACCAAATAGCCGATACTAAGTCGGCAAATACTAAATACTTAAAAACATAAAATAAGAATTTTATATCGAGAATTTTGATTTATTATTTTCAATTAATGAATCATTTATTTGAATAAATTTTGCATCAAGAAAATATGTAGATGCATAACATTTACTTCTAAATTGAATTAAAATGTAATTGTATCGCAATAAATATTTTTAGCTGACATCTTTTATTGAAAAAATTAGTTATTTTGCAATTAAAATTTACTGTATTACTGGAGATTTTAGATGTAGAGTTAAATGATATAGGAATACCGCCACCCTCACGATTATTAATTTAAGTAAACAGTAATTCGTAAATTTCTATGTTTATGTAATTAATTATGAATTAAATAAATTGAAATGAAACGATAAAATTATATAATAAAATTATTTTATATTTAATTTTTTATATAATATTTTATAGAAAATTATGTATATTACTATGTATGTAAATTATATCCCGATTTTTTAAATTGAGAACCCCATAATTTCAAAATTGAAAAAATTTATTTTTGAATTTTACTCGAGTGGTCGATCAGAATATATAAATATTTTGCTTTACATTTCTCAGTTTAAACTAAAAGGTCAGAAATTATTGGGAAGTTTCAAAAACATTTATCTCTTAATTGTTACTTTGTAATAAAATAATGCGTAAATGAACTATTTATTGTAGGTCGTTCCCGCGTGAGTTGGACAACTAGATAGTATGTGAGCTAAATGCTCGGGGTGTGCATGGCACGCCCTGCAGCTATCATCGGGAATGTCTTAGCTCAAAATGTGGCGACGATATGTTAAGGTGGAAATGACACCGTCTTGGCATGCAAAAATGAAACCCTCCGTACCAGACTTCAATCCGGGCGATTTAAGGAAAGCAAACGTTAGCTCACAAGACATTGACTGATCCTTCACATTTCTATGGAAGATACGGTGCATCCTCTTATCGAGGAGCTGTTCACGAAAGTTATTTTCTTGTGCTTTCTTAATCCGAGATTCAGGAGTAAGCACTCGAGATAGATAAGATTTGATGCATTTTGCTCACCCCTAATACTGAAGTCAAGCCCGAGTGCTTCAGCAGGCTCCTCCGCTGCTTTGTACAGAAATGCTCCTTTTCCCACTTCTTCTTGTTTCCTAACCATTTTAAGAAGAGGGTCTCTTCCATTTGCAACTCTATGTGCTGTACCCAGAATAACCCTGTTGTGAAGACATTCAAGACTCAATATTCCGCGACCCCCTTGACGGCGTGAGATGTACAGTCGCGGAACGGAAGACTTAAGGTGCATGCTTTTGTTCACGTGCATAACCTTTCTTGTCCCGATATCAAGAGATCTGAGCTCGTTTTTCGTCCATGGAACTACTCCAAATGAATAGAGTTCCTCGCCGACAGTTCGGAAGACCAAATGTGTCGGATGAGACGTTTGTATCTGCTTCGGAGAGTATCCTTTATAGATGTCACATCCTGAATGCGGCTTTGTGGCACGCCCAGGTATGTATAAGTCTCTCCAGCGCAAAGTTGTCGTATGGCGCTTCTATCAACGAGCTCAGGATCTTCAGGGATGCCATTAAGTTTTCCTCGCTTCAAATAAACCTTGGCGCATTTGTCTAACCCAAATTCCATTCCAATTTCCTTAGTATATCGTTCGACAATCCCCAGAGCTAGATGTAGTTGCTCTCTGTTTTTAGCATAGATCTTAAGCTTGTCCATGTAAAATACATGAGTGACCTTGTACTTTCGATCTGCAGGTTTGCCGCACAAGTACCCGTCAGAATGGCGAAGTGCTAGAGATAGTGGCAAAAATGTAAGGCAAAAGAGGAGTGGGCTCATGGTGTCGCCCTGAAAGACAGCTCTCTGAAAGGTGAACCTGTTAGTTGTCACACGATTTTTTCCAGATGAGATAGTAAATCTGGTTTTCCAAAGCATCTGTCAATGAGCAGGTTATCCCGACATCCGGCTACGTCTTTCTTTGAGCCTCGTTGTTCATACATTTCTTGCCACACAGGTTTAATTGCCCGAACAATCCTATCATTTAGGATAGCTGTGAATATCTTATAAAGTGTGTTCAGACAAGTTATTGGCATGTAATTCTTCGGGTAAGCCAAATTGCCCACCTTCGGCAGGAGTATTGTGCGCCCTTCCACCAACCACGCTGGAATCGGCTCTTCCGACTTCAAATATGAAGTGAAAATACGGGCCAAATGCTGATGGGTTGAAGAAAACTTCTTCCACCAGAAGGTTTTGATACAATCTGGTCCCAGGGCAGAATAGTTCTTCATCCCTCTTAATACTTTTTTCACCTCCACGGTAGTGATGGGTGGGCATTCTTTATCAGGTGTTATGAGGGCAACACATAACTCCTTGAAGCTATTTATATTTTCTGAGTCTTCGTCCAGTCTATACTGAACTTCGTAGACTTCTCTCCAAAATACTTCGACCTCCTCTGGTTTGGGTGGATGTTCGACAGTAACTGGAGGGTCTTGGAAGAGTCGAGATGGGTCAGAGAGAAACTGTTGATTTTCTCCGACCCACCTCTCCCTCCGCTCTAGACTTCTCTTAGCGTCAGATAGTATCCGTATACTCCCAACAATATGCTGCCTGATGGTCAGCAGCTTTGACTTTTTAAGTGTGTGATAATGGGTCCGGAGTTCGCGCGCGAACTTTCGACCATTGGCGGTAAAATTCCTGCCAGATGTGATGTAGTCAATTACACACTGAATGCGGGACGCGTACTGTCTCGCCCAGATGATCTTTATGGCAAGTTGATGCATTCGTCTTTTGGTCTTATGATCAACCGTTGGCTTTGTTTTACGGTTCGTATCGGCCAAAGCTCTCGCTGCATTATACACACAATAATTGATAGCCCAGAGGTCGGATTCTCCGGATAAATGTCCACGAAGCTCATCATCCATTTCAGCCATTGAATCTATTTTCATTGGCTCCCCCAGCTCTAGATTGGTCGGCATTGTTGTTGTTTTGAAGCGCACTTACTACAACTATGTTTGGTGTTGTCATTGTTGTTCCCACGAGAAGCTAGGGAAAGGGGTTCGTCCATCTTTGTAGAGCCCCGCATGCAAGGATTAGGCTGCGTACTCTGAGAGGTCGCCCGGTATCCCAGAGTCACCGTTCTAGACACCTCACCCAGGTGCCATTCAGCTTTCGGCACGGTTTTCACAGGGTACAGGGACCCTCTATCCGCAACCCGAGGATGCGTTCGGTGGCCTTGTCATAGGCCCTTCGGTTTGATTCTAGAGGAATCAAAACCGAAGCGAACTGGTACCAAGGGTTTCTGCTGAATACGGTTACAAAAATAAATAGGCAGTCGCGGACAATTGTCCAGGGGTAGTCCCGAAGGAATTAACCCCCAAGCGGAACGGTGACTCTGGGATATCGGGCGACCTCTCAGAGTACGCAGCCTTGTCCTTGCATGCGGGGCTCTACAAGGATGGACGAACCCCTTTCCCTAGCTTCTCGTAGGAACAACAATGACAACACCAAACATAGTTGTAGTAAGTGCGGTTCAAAACAACAGAACGTGCAGGGCTCCCGACAATAGGTCGGTCAAGAAGGCCGACCAATCTAGAGCTGGGGGAGCCAAAGAAAATGGATTCAATGCGATGGATCGGCGGGATCTCGCGAACTTTGGGTGGACGGAGCGACTGAATCACGACTCGCTAGAGTACTACGATGCGAGTGTGGCCCCTGAACGGGGTTACATGGCACGGCTGCATGCTCTGTGGTGCGAGAAACGCCCGGAGCTATCGCACTTTGCGCAGCAACGCCTGCGAAACCATGCTGAACTACTCTGTAAAAGGGGCTATGTAAGCGGAACGCTTACTCTAGCACAGCTAGAAGAATTCGGCAACAGATAAAGAGAGGCGACACTAAGACCAACCGCAAGCAGGCATTCAATAGATGAAGAGCGATGCTTTATGACCTGGACAAACATCAACACCAAGGTTTCTCTCAAGCCTAAAGATCTGGCTGAAATGGTTGACAAGCTTCGTGGATATTTTTCCGGATAATCCAACCTCTGGGCTATCAATTATTGTGTGTATAATGCAGCGAGAGCTTTGGCCGATGCGAACCGCAAAACAAAACCAACGGTTGATCATAAGACCAAAAGACGAATGCATCAACTTGCCATAAAGATAGGCTGGGCAAGACAGTACGCGTCCCGAATTGCCACTATCTCTAGCACTTCGCCATTCCGACGATTACTTGTGCGGCAAACCTGCAGATCGAAAGTACAAGGTCACTCATGTATTTTACTTGGACGATCTTAAGATCTATGCTAAAAACAGAGAGTAAGTGCATCTAGCTTTGGGGGTTGTCGAAAGATATACTAAGAAAATTGGAATGGAATTTGAGTTAGACAAATGGGGCAAGGTTTATTTGAAGCGAGGAAAACTTAATGGTATCCCTGAAGATTCTGAGCTCGTTCATAGAAGCGCCATACGACAACTTTGCCCTGGAGAGACTTATATATACCTGGGCGTGCCACAGGGCCGCATTCAGGATGTGACATCTATAAAGGATACCCTCCGAAGCAGATACAAGCGTCTCATCCGACAGATTTGGTCTTCCGAACTGTCGGCGAAGAACAATGTATCTGCAATAAACATGCTTGCCGTCCCGGTACGACTCTATTCATTTGGAGTAGTTCCATGGATGAAGAACGAGCTCAGATCCCTGGATATCGGGACAAGAAAGGTTCTGCGCATGAACAAAAGCATGCATTTTAAGTCTTCCGTTCCGCGACTTTACATCTCACGCCATCAAGGGGGTCGCGGAATATTGAGTCTTGAATGCCTTCACAACAGGATTATTCTGGGTACAGCACACAGAGTTGCAAATGGAAGAGACCCTCTTCTTAAAATGGTCAGGAATCACGAAAAAGTGGGCAAAAGAGCGTTTCTGTACAAAGCAGCGGAGGAGGCTGCTGAAGCACTCGGACTTGATTTCAGTATTAGGGGTGAGCAAAATGCATCAAATCTTATCTATCTCGAGTACTCACTCCTGAAATCCCGGATTAAGAAAGCACAAGAGAAAAACTTTCGTGAACAGCTCCTCGATAAGAGGATGCACGGTATCTTCCACAGAAATGTGGAGGATCAGTCAGTGTCTTGTGAGCTAACGTTTGCTTCCCTTAAGTCGCCCGGATTAAAGTCTGGTACGGAGGGTTTCATCTTTGCATGCCAAGACGGTGTCATTTCCACCTTAACATACCGTCGTAACATTTTGAGCCAAGACATTCCCGATGATAGCTGCAGGACGTGCCATGCACACACCGAGCATTTAGCTCACGTACTATCTAGTTGTCCAACTCACGCTGGAACGACCTACATTCAAAGGCACAATGCGGCATTAAGAGTGCTTTATTACCATCTCTGTCACTCTTTCGGCATTAACATTAATATCGCTCCTCTTAATGCTCCTAGGGAAATTGAGTCAATTGCCGAGAATGGGAAGTGCCGCATATACTGGAACTTTATATTCTCGATAATTGTTTCTGTTGCTCACTCGAGGCCTGACATGGTTCTTCTTCACTTCGAGAAGCGAACCATGTTCGTTATCGAATTTTCGGCACCAGCTGACAAAAACATCATAACCAAGGAGAATGAATAGAAAGAGAGGTATCGAGACCTTATAAGGGAGTTGCAACGATTGTACCCGGAATATTCTGTTAAACTAATCGTCCTTATCATCGGCGCTCTTGGAGGTGCCAAGCTTTCACTTGCTAATGGCCTAAAAAGCACCCCTGCGTGTCAACATTTTTTATAGAATGGGTAACAAAAATTTGCAGACGGCTTTGCACAGCTGTAGATTATATTTCAGATTTTTGTTTTCATACTTCAAGCTAGGTTAGCCGCGAGGCTTTAAGCCACGCGGCAAATAAAAATTTAAATTGAGTGCGATTATAAATAGTGTAGTGATTGTGTATAACAAAATAATTGTGTACTTGAACATGTGAACAAATATTAAAGCATAAAGTAATAATACAAAAGATTAATTTTTTTCGGCAAAAAATTGGTATCGAGACTTCTTCGATATCAAAACTGAATTGAAAAATAATTCAATTAGCATCGCGTTAACATAAATAAGAAGACTATTGTCATTCATTATGTATTCAATTTCACTACATAATATATTCATGTATTGGTCACATGTAGCAATAAACGAATTGGAAAAGAATTCTTCATAAATAGGCTGGAACTTGAAAGATTGTTCATTTTGAATGAATCGTGAAGCCAGAAATTATAGCTTCTTTATATCGCTGCAGTTCTTAATGTGTTCGCCCGAATCCTTTTTCAATTCCTTCCAAATTAATTTCCGTGATCATACTACGATTATAACATGAATTGAGAAATAATTATGTATGAACAAAAACTGAATTTTTCTACGAATTCGTGTTCGTAAATTTGAATTCATTTTTCATTTATAAATAATTCGGTTCGCCGTATGGGAGCAGCCTCAGATCGGTGTAAAACCTCAAAAAATCCAGAGGCGGATTGGCGCGCTGGGAGTTGAATCTCCCAGAATACAGTTTCGACATTTTTCATTGAAAGGGTACGATGCACCGAATGCCGGATACACTATCACCTATGTTCGAGGATAGAGAAATCGGCCATATTGTGGCCTTGACGCCTGTCCAGGATGAGTGGTACGCCAGACAGTGTAAAGCTATGTTGAAGTAACCCGAGAAGTACCATGTTTGGAATATGGTAAATGGAGAGCTCCTAAAATACCGGAAATATCCGCTATTACAAAAAATCATGGATGACTATGACGCTTGGAAACTGGTCGATCCAAAGAACCTCCAGTCAGATTTGGTGCACGAAATGCATTACATGCGTCAAGCTGACCATTTAGGTACGGAAAAGACTTACTTTCGGGCCACAATTCACTATTATTTTCCTGGGATGTTCAAGGACATCACGTCTTTCGATTGGATTTGTGAGATATGCCAGTTCAATATACTTGAAAACAACTAATCGCGAGGGCTCATGAATCAGATGACCGTGCAGGAAGCATGGATGGTAGTCGCTACGGGTATTAATGTGTCCTTCCCGTGGACTAATGTGGGCCGTGAATACTTACTGGTATTCTAGCATCTATGCTCCAAATAGATAGAACTGGCACCCAGGAGACAGGCAATACGCAAAGCACTAATAAGGTTTTCCTAGAATTAATAGTACAATAACGCAATGAACGACCTGGCGGTGTAGTTTACCATTCACCGTTCGTTTACGCCACTCTATCATGATTAGGCTTACCCTGTGTAGAGAACCAATAGGGTTCTCAAGACCATGATCCGGTCAGTTATTGATCAGGATAACAGAAACTGGGATCTCTACTTGAACGCGTCCCGATTCGCCTATAACGCGGCTCTGCATAGTACCAATCGACTGACCCCAGTTTTTCTCAATTTAGGTCAGAAGCCTCGTCCGTGAAAAAATATTCGCAGTTTAAGGGAGGGAAAAGCCAAGTTAAAACACTCCGACCTTTTGGTCTGAACAACTTGGATGGCGCAATTAGAGCACTTGATGGAACTGATGACTAAGTTCAAAGATCAGGCCTACGTGAAGCTGGAAAAATACTACGGTCAGCTTCATCATGCCTGCTAGCTGCAGAAATATTTCGAGGATTTCGAGGACGAGCCCAGTGATCCGGAGGAGTTAGTGTAACTGGACATGCCGCTGTTCGAAATCAGCTGGGAAACAATGATAATCATCCAGATTCGGGCAGGGTAATCACGTGAGACTCCGTACTCGCTCTTATTCTATATAAGGGATCGGTCTTGAATTCAGTAGAATTGCGAAACGGGACCTGCTTAATGTCTAAAAGAATGAAGAAGGCAAGGATTAGTTAAATCAGTGCATATTTAACGCCGTTCGCGCATTTTGTTCCAGTGGTGACGCTAGACGGGCTGGCTCGGAGATTAATAGGATCGCGAGCGGTGGGAGTCGCCATTGTAGACGCTAGGCCTGATGACAACTAAAAAAATGCTGTGGTCCCTCCTTCGCTCCTGGTCCCCTTGATCGGCCAAGTTTAGTTCGTGCTGAATTCGCTACCATGAAGGAATCCATGTCATATTAGTTGCGGAATGTCGACAAAGCTATATCTGATTTATCGCAGCATCTAAAAACCTTTAATACCCAGCTCTCAGATTGCGAATCAAAGATTACCGGAAACACAATTAGGGTCGAAGAAATTGAACTTAAAGTTGTTGAACTTCATAAATTAACATGACGGACCGCAAAGTCCCATTCTTGCTGATCGGATTAACTTGGTACATCAGGGAGGGTGAAGTTATCCCAACTCTATCGGGGGCGCCAGATATGACACGGGTTGCCTAGTACTGCCAAAAAACACTACCTTTTCAAACTTCTTCAAATTAAATCTGTTGTCGACGCAAAATATCAATCACTGGGTGCCCTCGAGGAAGTAGAGAGAGCATGCGCGATCTGCGTCATGCCCCTTACTTACGCGTTGCCATACCCCGCAGGTTCGTGCTCCGTCCCGCTAATTTATAGGTTCATAGAATGACCGATTTCAATTGCCTGCCCGATGTTACATCTTTCATTTCTCAACCGATTGCTTTTTAATAGTCAGTCTGGGCTCGTCCGCCTTTGTGTATCTTAATCTTGCTCTCAGTGACGCTCCCTGGAGTGATCCCCGTCTTCCTGATCGCCCGAGGATACTTTCACGGCAACCCAACCCCCGGCCGTCGTCAGGACCAACCGGAACCCGTTCGAGGATTTGTACACAACCATCTTGCCCGTCAGCACTCGCCCTTTCTCAATCTTCCTAAACCAACCGAGAAAAAATAACACAAATTCAAATTTAAAAACTTACTCTCCGAACGTAACTGACGATCAATTTTACAAGATATTGAATCCTCGTGTCTTGCCATTTTGAAATAGATTTGCATTTTATGATTTTTAGGACTCATATGTGTTTATGACTTATATTTGTGCAATTTTTCATGTGTTATTTTTCCTTGTTGATGTTCATAATTTATATTTGAAAATATTGATGATTTATTAATTAAAATACTAATGGTTTATAACGATTTACATGCCATGTGATATGTGTATTAATTGATTTACACATACCATACATCAACATGTATCTTATAGTATTATAATGGTGTGCCATTTACTTAGTTGATATTATGCCACGTATTTCTTTTTATTTTAATTGAACCAAAAATGGAAATTAATTGGAAAGAATTTCACCTTCGAATTGTTGAATTTGTTCCAACGGTTAAAAGGATTAATATGGGATACGGTTAGGATCCCTGGCAGACCGAAGGAATCAAAAGGAGCCTCTACAAAGTACCCGTAAAGACCCCATTGGGTCCCCATTCGGTTCCTTTTTAAAAAACTCAAAAAAAAAACAGCAAGATCGACTTTTAAACTGTTGAAATTCGGATTCTACATTAAATTTTATATTAGAAACTCACTGAAACTTCTCCTGAAGGTGACTTCAAGCGCATCCATAATAGCTCAAGTAGTATGTTGCGCGTGAAGTTTGAAAATAAAATTCTCTCTCACTTGCTTCGCAGCGTTGTTATCTCAGGTTACCACTGCGTGGCGCTCGTATCAAGACAAAATTCTTAAAGTTCCCGACGGAACGCTTATTAAATTCTACTAAAAGAAGAAGGACTTGAAGTCGCCTTCGGCCCATGTGAATGACAGGTATTTTATTTTTTACAGTTTTTAACGCTGCAAGAAAAAGTATTGTGATTACTCCGTTAGTTTCTGATGCACATTTTAACGTAGAATCCAAATTTCAAAAATTTAAACGTTAATTTTGCTGTTTTTTTAATAGTTTTTTTTTAAAGGAACCGTATGGGCACCCAATGGGGTCTTTACGGGTACGCGGCAAGGTCACGCGATGTATCTTAAAAACAAAGGATTGGATACCGAAAAGAAACATATTTTCGAACTCTCGAATCATTATATAATCAATTAAAATCTTAATTGATATTTCCCAAGATAAATGAAATTTTTAATTAAGATACCATAACGGAAAATTATACAGAGCGCCCCAGTAAGACGAATTTAGCTCAGTTAAAAAATTTAATTAAATTGAGACCAGGAAATATTAAAAACACAATTTGAAAACCTATAATAATGGATAACGACCATGAGAACCTAGGTTTCCAAGATGCCGCTTCACTTCCAGCCAAAATAATATAATTAAATACAGTCACAGCAGGACCTACTATTAGAAGTGAGGTTCTTAATGCGACCCAAAAGATGGGCACAATCCTAAGAAGAATTAATAGATCAATGGGTCGCGTTAGAGGTTTCACTAACAAAAATACGGGAATCTCAACAACGGTTAATAGGTTTGATAAAAACAAACCAACTCAAAACATTAAGCAAATACCCAACAAAACATTTGAAACAATAAATAACACACTATTTTGGGATCACGACGATTTACCCGTTTTCGGCGCGTCACTAAAAAAGAACAATACAAGAAAAGAAAGAAACGAAACCATTTATTTGGAAAGCAATAGACAGTTTTTTTTAGAATCCAAATAACTTTTACTAAGCGCTGAATATAATGAATTAATCAATCAACAATAAGAAATGTTTTTCAAAGAAAGGGAAGACAATTTAGGGATTAGATTAGACCCGTCAGCGCATTAGAGAACATAATTAACTTAAGGCAAAACAGATCACGTAGACTCTCAACAGCAATTAACAGACTAAACAGTCGTTCACGAATTCACAATAATAGTGCAGATAACGTGTATATATCCGATAATAAAATAAATAATCAAACAATCCAAGTCACTTGCTTTCCATTCAGCATGATGCAAAAGCCGATTTAAATTATGAGCAATTGGACAATAAAATTTCGAAAGAATAAAGACAATAGTCCCTCATATTTCATAGAAGAACTAAAAAGGTTTGAAAGGCGTTATAAAACCAACGACCGCGATATTTTAGAAAATTTAGACGCGTTATTAATAGAAGATGCTAAAGACTGGTGCTCCATAAATAAACATTCTTGGAGAACACTATCCGATTTCTACGAAGATTTCAAAAATGCCTATATCGATGAAAGGTTTTCAGAGGAAATAAGACAGAAAATTAAATTTTGTAAGCGACATCAAATCAATATCAACAATATTTTAGATCCACAGTCTATCCTGGTTTCTACCCTAGATTTTAATAACATTTTCAACCTAGATTGCAAAACAATAAACCAAGATATCCATTGAATCCTTGTAACCAAATGTAACCAATATTCAACCAAATTACATTAGGTTCATCTAATGGTGAACTGAAAAAGTGGAAACTAGTTCAGGAGATAATAATAATGAAAAAAATCCCCAAAAACCAAATGACGGGAGTTAAAACCAAAAACGGGAAAGAATTCTAACAAGGATTCCCAAAATAATATAAATTCTTATCCAGGTAAAATCAGAATTTAAATTCGCTCACAAACAATAAAATAAATAATAGTGATTTTTATAATCGTGGATCAGCGGACCATTCTTTAAGAGAGTTCCAATATCACGCACACAATCAGGGAAACTGGAAGGGCTGGTATTAGAAACAAATTTATTAAAACCTTATACCGAAACGACAGAATTCTAAAACTCGGATATAGGCCAAATAACGGAAACGCCTGTTCATCTAATGAAAGTTCGAGGGTAGCTTATTTCAAATTTTAGTTGGTACAGGTGCCACACATTCGTACGCTGGCAAAGAATTACTGAAAAAATCCAGAATTCAAATTATTCCATTTCTAAACCCGTCTCGCAAAAATCAATGGTCGCAAACAGCGAAACGGTCGATATAATTGGGCCAGTAGTAATATCAATTAAAGTCGGTAAACAGACAAAGCATGTTACGTTCAGGTTAGTCCCAAATTACACTCCGTATGGATGCGTATCCAACAGCGTTATCCATCACGATAACTGATTTTAAAACCAAAACTAAACCTGACATAACAGTAAAAAAGAATAAGGAAGTTCACAGCGAAAAAATTAAAGACAAACTGATCATTAAAGTTGAAGAAAATAGGAATATAGATGGAAACCACAAAATTTGGAGGTAGTATTAACTTCAAAAGTACTAGAGAAAGTAAAAAAAAAGTAGTCCAACATTAGATAGAGAAACTCCCGTCGTACCTACTAATTCCATCCAGATCCAAAAATCCAAAAATGTCCAAATTCCTATAATAAATCTACGAAGAACATCCCCAGCTGAATAAGCATCTCCACAAGCAACAAATTCCATCCTCTAGAAAACATCCCAACCCAAGACACTAGCGAAGAGACATGCACACAAGACTCAGGTAGAATAAACAAACCTAAGGCTAGGAATAATAATAAGAAAAATAATGCGGGGAACATTTTTTACAACATCGAAAATGGAATCTCAAAAAGCTAATGAAATATCGGAAATTGATAACAAAAACGCATGGGTTGATTAAAAAAATAAAGCGATCAAATTAAATAGTATTATAGAGAGTTCAGGAAAAATTGATGAAAACCACAAAAGTTTGCCACAAATTTGCGAAGGTGTTGTCGAGCTTAACGAAAGCCAACAACCCCAAATAGAAAAGCTTCTCGAAAATAAAATAAAAATTCATTCCGGAAGACAACATAGGGCAACCCATTTAACGCAACATAAAATAAACGTACAGAGCCACGACCTAATAATACAGCGATATTAACACGTAAGCCCTAAAATAAAGGAAATAATTTATGACACAGTAGACAAATTATTGAATCAGGACATAATAGAAAATCATGAAAATCATTAAAAGAAAATCATGATGACATACAAGTAGGACATTGATATTCCGAAAAAATGCACGCGAGAATTTCTGAATACTACTTCTAGGCAGGGATGTATTCCAAAATAATCAGATACGTGAAAAATTGTGAAATATGTCAGAGAACTAAACCTAGATACCAACCGAAAATAGGGCTTATGGGAAAAAGAATTGTTAAAGAACCATGGACCATGATTGCCGCAGACATGATGGGTCCATTACCGATTTCCAAAAAGAGAAAACCAATACTTATTAGTTTTTGTAATTATTTTTACGAAATGGTTTGAAATTCCAATTAACTAAAACGCCGAAATACTGCCCCCAGGAAAATCCGACTGAACATTATAAAAGAAAAATCAAACAAATTATCAAAACTCACTAAGATAACGATCACGCTACCTGGGACGAAAACATCGACGATTTATAGTTTGCAATAAACACTAGCAAAAATTCGTCGACTCAATTCACCCCTTCATTCTTAAATTTAGGTCAAGAATCAGACCCAATTCAGTCACTCCGAAAAAATATAGAAAACGATAGCGATATTGAATTTCAGAGCGTCGAGAAATGGCCCAACAGACTAAGAAAGTTGCAAATCATTAAAGAGGAAGTTCACAAAAAATTAGAACAATCAAATATGTCGGTCAAGCTCTCCCGACGGACAATTCCATGCCATATGATTGCAATCCAGGGAACTGAAGCAAAGCCTGTGTCGGCTAACCAGGCCTTTGCGCTTTGGCACGGAAGAACTTATGAATGTTTCACAGTGCCCAAGACAGTGTGACTGTGACCAAGCGGGCAGTGGTTGCTTGCGGCGGCGGTCTCCGCGTAGCTCTTGAGAGCACGGTAGCCGGCTTGGGCTCGCGGTAGATCTGTGATCTTGGAGACGCGTCCTGCGTTAATTGACATCAACATCAGATATCGCTGTTGAAGGTAGGTGATGAGCTGCTCATACGTCGGGCCACAAATTGATGCGTAAGATGCTACAGGGTCATAACGAATGCGAGTCTAACCACAGCTGATAAAGCGACGTGCAATGCAGATCACATACTGTTTTGAACAAATGTTCTTCTATAAGGCTGTTGTCCTCAAAATTCAATTGCCTCATTCTACTTCATAAATACTAGCAATTCATATTTAAAAAATACTAATTGGTATAATTGTTTGAAGAGAATTAATCAGGAGGAAAAATAGTTTACTTACATAATTGTTATACATTGCGTACATGCTATTTCGAAAGTTCTAAACCTTTCTTTAGATTTCTTGTCTACTTTAGAAGTAGGGTAAAACGGGGAGAGATCGCCCACTTCCGCCCCATTCTGAAATCCTGAGTTTTTTACCAAGCGAGTCAGTGTACAAGTGTCTCCTTATGAGAGTGCAATAATATAAACGAACGTACGACCACGTTAATTGTTTTTCTGCGCAACAGGGAATTTCTCAGATCGCCTCGTAGTCCTACTAGGTAAGTATTCCACCGATGCCATCTGCAGCTCCGGTTTATCCACACAGTTTCCCGTTCCATCAATCTCTGGAAAGCGGGAGAAATGGCTCAGTTTGAGGCGGGAGAGTTTGATCAGTGTTTTCCTACATCATTTTTGTTTGACTGTTTCGTTGGAGATGAAAATCATTTTTTTTTTGTTATTCACATTTTTTTTTTGTTATTCTTTTTTTTATAATTCTTTTATTTAAAGCATTAAACATTGTTTTGTTCAACGATGGAGATGTTTTGTGCACACCTGTGAAATTAAAATATCTATATTCAATTTCGTATTCTAAAACATCGGTTATCTTTTTGTTATTTTTTAGCATCCACCATGCCAACGATTTATAAATGGAAAGTAGGCTCAGCAAGAGGAAAGTGGAACCAGGAGAACATGGTCAATGCGATTGATAGTATTCGAAAAAAAGAAATGAGAATCAGAGAAGTCTGTCCATATTATGAACTTCCTTATACAACTCTACGCGATCGATTGTAACATCTCCCTAAAATAAGTCGGGGACTGGGCCAATCAAGTGTGTTTTTTATTTATTTTTAAAAAAATGCAAGATTTTAATCATTCAACGAATTTTAAGCAATTCTGGATTTCCATGCGACAGAAAGAAAGTGCGCCAAATTACATATAAATATGTTGAGCGTCTCGAAATCAACCACAAATTCAACAGAAAGAAGCAAATGGCTGATCGTGATTGGTTCAAATATTTTATGCGTCGCAATTCTGATCTATCGATTGGAAAATATGAAGGGTTTTCAATGAACAGAGCACTTGGGTTATCAAGAGAATCAGTACGTAAATTTTACAATTTATTGGAAATTGAAATTAAATCGCACAATCTTCAAAATGAGCCCTAAAATTTGTCCGATTGCGATGAGTCGGGGTTGTTATTTATTAACGCTGCAGGACAAGTTATGAATCCAAAAGGGTCCAAAGTAGTTAATCAGATAACGACGGGTGAAAGAGGAGAAATAATAATGCTTCTGGCCTGCTGTTCAGCTAAAGAACGTTTTCTTCAGCCGATTTTGATATTCAAAGGCAAAAATTTAAAGCCCGAATTCGAAATCAGTCGCACACCAGGTGCTAAAGTCTACATGAATTATAAATCAGCTTACATAAATTCAACGCTTTTCTTACGTTGTTTTAAAGAACATTTTTTGCCTCACAAAGCCCCAGGTAGAAACCTTCTTGTTTTGGATGGTCACTGCAGTGATTCTGGTTCCATCGAATTGCTCCAGTGTGCCGAAGAAAACGAGGTAAGATTGCTTTGTTTACCTTCTCACACTACCCACGCTTTGAAACCCCTTGGTAAGACGTTTTTTGGCTACGAACGGATTTATACCATTAGGAATTTTCCCTTTCAATCGAAATTTCGCGAAATCCCCGAGAAGAGTTTTGTCCAAAATATCACTTGTGCTAGACGGAAAGAAATGTAGGTAAGCCGTTTTCTATGACCGAGCACGCAGCGATGCCACACACCTCGTGCAGCGGCACGCTTTATTTTAGTGGACGGCGCGCCTGTTTTGCGAGAACAACTCACCCAAACTGGCGGAGCCTCCTTGTTCCGAGTAGAAGGAGTGCTGTTGCACCAAAAAAGGCAACTTAGCCATCCCGCATGAAATTGTGGAATAGATTTCTGTGAAACTATTTTTATTTTTTACTGTTTGTTTATAGCGTAAATAATTGAAATCACTTTTCATTAGATGATTTTACGTAATATTGTTCAACTTTATTTACTTTTATTAAATAACACAGGCTGACAAAATTTGTACCCAAAGACCAGACCATATGGCTCCAAAGGATTTTTGCGTCCTAAAAATGAATCCTGTGTCTAAATTCTTCCCATACGCAATAACCGATATTTTCTCTCAGAGATATCGCACATTAACCATTTCAGTTCCACAATGAACAACTAAAAACGTTTCAGAAAGCGAATGAAAGGTAAAAACAAGTGCTAAACGATGACATTAGCAGTTTTTAGAACAAAATTACTTCTCTTGTTAATGTTGCCTCACATGTGGTTAAAAAATAGCCCTTTTTGCGTGTTCACGTTAGGATATCTCAAAAACCTGACATATAGGAAAAATTTGGATAATGGATTCAGCTTTAGGATACATATTTCCTTCGGGGTCACGTGGTCCGGTCTTTGGTTATTAAAAAGATGTAATTTTTGTGGGCCTGTGTAATCCAACAATTGTATAGGGTCTATTTTCATTGAACACTTAATATTTTTTACAGTGAAATAATACAAAATAAATGAGAAAAATGTATTAAGTGGAAAGAAAAGACGAAGGAAATTCAGAACAGTAGCATGTTTATTTTTTAAGATAAATCTTGAGCCCCCACAGCAAAAGGGTAGACCGGGATATCCTATTTATCATTTATCAGATATCACAAAAGGCAGAAATTGGGATACATCCAGGATATCCCTGGAAAGTTTCTGGAATATTCAAATTTCCTATGTAGGATATCAATATTTTTTCTATATCCTACTTGCAGTATTTGAATATCCCAGAAACGTCCCAGGGATACTCTGCAAATCCTGGGGATATCCCAATTTTCGCCTTGCTGGGTATCCGATGGTTTATCCCTGGGACAACCTGGGAGATGAATGCGATCGTATAGTTTATCCGGTATATACCTTATTTATGTGAGGGAAAAAATACGTATTAGGACATTAAAAATTATATCTTGTCGCTACGAATCGCACATTGTTCTTCACAACAGATAAACAAGACGGCACATTTGGCAAATCTGCAAATTTGAAAACCTTTGCTTCGTTTTTTGTTTCTTAACTACATACGCGTGACAGTGTTCGTCAAAAATAATTTCCTCATACAATCTAACTATAAAAAATAATTCGTTATCTGCTTCAACTATTTTACAAATTTCGCCGAAGTTTTTTTCATGATGACTCATATCGGTAATGATAAACATTCCATTCTTACACGTATTTCCACAACTATCCGCTTGATTATAGCATAACGTTTTCGCGACTGTAGGAAAATAAGAGCATACGGATTTATTGCTTTTGTTTAAAGATCTGAGCTTTATCGTGCTTTCAGTTGCAAGATTGTGTAACATTTCACACATCTTTAAGATCTGCTTAGTTGCGACTGTTACCAATAAGTTTATGTTGCAGCTTTTTGTTTTGCCGTAGCTTTTAATTTTCGATGGCAAGACTCGAATCGCATACTCCAATAATGTATACACGGTCCGTTCTTCAAAAAAATTCGAGGTAATGCAGTGAATTGTGAAATTTTGGTTTTAAAGTTCCAAAATGAATAACGTACAATTCATTGAGTTTCATAACTAATATTTTTAAAACCTTAAGATAACTCGGGATTATTCTATTCTAGAAATCTTTAAATCAATTTTTTTAATTCTATGCAATTCAAGTACTGGCGGTTTTTTAGAGATCTTAGAGGATGCATAGTTAAATTTTTTAATTCTATTGTTCAAATAATCAAGGGAGAAATACTTTTTGACAAAAATAAATTCATAGATTATTGCTCTCATTAGATATATGCACACCCCTTCCAAGATGTCGTGCATCATGTCGATACTTAAATTTCGAGTTATATGGAAATCTTCTATGTCGTGAAAAGCGCATGGTTCTTTTATACCAGTACTGGATACGTCACAAGTTTCACTATCTTTCTCATAGTTTTCTCGATTTCTTAGTTCGTTTTGATCTTCAGTTGTCGCATATGCTAATTTTTTTGATGATATTTTGCATATTCTGCAAGAAAAATTAGCCTTAGAAGATTCAACTAGGCCAAACATTCCATTCAACCCAAGGTTGTCTCTCAAGATAAGTACTAATTGAAATTTTACGCGTCGAATAATACCATCAATATTGATCATAATCCCTTCTTTTTGGAGAATATTGATCTCTTCAATCATTTTAGCAAAAGAAATTTTATTTTTATTTGTCTTCAGTTCGTACCAATGTTGTAAAAATAATGCTGCTAAATCTTGATGCAATTTTTGGCAGAAGACAAGCAATCGAGGCGTACAGAGCGCCGAATTTGTTTATTCCCGCGTGACTGCCTAATGCTTCTCCTACCTCCAAATCGTTATAAAAAAGAAATAGCGGTAGAACAAGGTCATTTCCAAACATAGTAGCATAGTTGTTCAACCATAAGTAAGCCTCCATTACATTTGATGTCACATATTTCTCTTAAGGCCGTACATATATTCTGGCACTAACAGTCTTTCGGTCCCAACAGCTCAATATATGAAAGTATATCCAATTTGAAATTCTTCGTAGTCGATATATCCTTTTGCTGTTAGAAGTTTAAATAGCTTATGTTCTGTTAATACGTATTTAAATACATTCTTATACTTATGGAAACATTTTTCTGCTTCTTTTAAATGCGTATCCGATAGACATTGATTTTCTTTTAACATTGTTGAAATTTCATGTTTTAAAGATGGTAAGTAATAATTTTCAATAAAATTGTTAAAGTATTCAATAACTTCTTGTACAATTTTTCTCGAATAAGCAAAGTTTCCTTATAAAGCTAAAATGAAAGTTACAATATTATTGAGTATCGCCTTAAAATTCATTTTTAAATCAATATTTTCAACTGTGTATTTATAAAATTGGATATACTTTCTAAACTTAAAATGTTACGCGTATTAACCTATTTATCACAGAGTCTTAGTTTCATTTGAAACGTTTTACATTTAGAGTTTTTTTTTTATTTCTGTCGTTTATTTCGACAATGGTGAATATTTTTTTATCAGGGTCTAGATCGTACACCAGTTTCCTAATTACTCCTCATGCATAATCGCACACATAGGGGAAAGAACGTAATGCCGTCAAACATTTGAAACATGATTTGAAGGCCTTAGTTGGATTAGAGTACGAATATGTCTCACTATTGAGTACCGCGTACGAATGTGTAATATTATCTAGCTCTGCAGTATTGACTACATATGGATGAATAGGTTGATTGAAGCCGCTCATCCACTCTACGTGCTTAGATTTTTGTGCATCGAGATTTTGAAGTTCCTAGATATTAGAATAAACATTAATGGTTCATTATTTGATATAAATATTTTAAAAAAATGTTTTATATATTTTTGAGTACCTTTATAGATAAAATAAATGACTTCAATTTATTTTGTTTGCTAACGTTTACTGTTTGGGTTTCATTAATATTGAATGCTTTCGGAACCGTTACACTTATGGGTAATAACAAGAATGCTAGTAACTCATCGTAATCACCTGGAATTTTGGTATAAAAATGTATACTTCAGTTTCAAGGGCCTTACTATAAAATATATCATGTTATTTTACAATAAACTTGTCCATAATACCTGCTTTTATCAAATGATCATTCTCGACCATGAAATCTTTAACCTCTTTAATCCTAGATTTTTTTGACAACGAAAGTCTTTTTTAGCCGTTGGGCCCCAACTTTTAGACAATAGCGACGAATAAGAAGCCTGTAGATCTTTATTTAAAGCATTCTTCTTTAATAACTCCTCAAAAATAGCTTTAAAATCTAAATGCATCTGTACAATGAAAAAGTATTAAAGTATGTCATTTATCAATTATATAGAAAAAAACGCAACTCCTTCAAATCATATTATATTATAAAACGTAAATTCTCTATTTATATTGACTATGAATTACTTGAAAAATAATTGTGCTTACCAACGAAACTCCAAGCGGTGGAGACAGACAAGGGAAACTTTTAAAATATATTTCTAAAGATACTTTGTCTTTACTTCGTTTATTGAGAAGTAGTTTTTGTCTCTCGCAAAAGCTCTCCTCCTAAGCTAGAATAAGCATGTTTGCCACCTTGGCAAACGAGCAGGAACGTTTTTCCTCGTGAAGGTCTGGAATAGGGCCCCATCAGGTCTAGAGCCACTATTTCCCATGGGTTCTAGGGTTTCCAAGGTCGTTGATGATCCCTATATGAGGTTCTCGTAGGTTTGCAACCAGCACAGAGGGTTTCATCCATACCTGGATGTACAGCGAGGCCTAACTCGTGATACTCATAAAGTAAATGTTCGCGAGACTTACTGGGTACGTAAAGAAACTAAGGTTTCGTAGATATACCGCTGGTTTTTCAGAGGACGGTCTCGTTCAGGCGATACTGTTAAAAAAGGCGGTTTCCTTCGAGGAGAGAGTAGGCTGCTGTGACAATTTCGTAAACTTAGAGACGATCATACTGATCTCTCTGTTGAGACGTGGAAATCTCGTTATACAGGTCACTTCTTTTTATGGTAGCTAGGAGGGGTATGTGGACCCTTTCTAGGTCGAGTCCGTGGCGTTCGCACTATGCCCCGAAGATAACTGAACTCGGTGATTCAAAATGATAAAAAAATATTTTTAGAATTTGTCCCCTTGAATTTGCCCGAAGGTCTGACATGACACAACAAAGGAGCAACATTTCAAACAGATGTACAGACTTACATTTTTTTAAAGATTGTTTACCGTATTTTAATAAATGTTAGTAATAATATACGTTTTGGAAATTTAATTATTTTCAGAGATATTACAATTTTCAGAAAACATCAAAATTTGAAGTTTTGTGTAGTATTTCTGATAAAGTTGACATTTTGCCGCCAATTTGGATTTATTAGACGCAGAATTTTATAACATTTTAAGTTATAATGTTGAAAAGTTTTTCAGGTTTGTTTTTTTCATTTTTTTAAAGCGACAGGTCAAATAGAATATTATTTAAGAATATCAGAACAATGATATTTGATATTCACTATCTCTTTGCTACATGACTATATTTAGATTCTTATAAGCATTTTGGCCGCGTAGTTTTGTTCACTCCAAAAACCAGGCAGTGAAGATATTTTGGAACGGCTATCAGACTAAGTAAGTTTAATTACAGTATTAATTCTCCTAGGCTAACTAATGAACTGTTATAGATTATAACCGATTAGTCGTAGGAATGAGATTTATATAATACTCACTGTTCTACGTTAACTATTTATCGTCAGATGAGTATCATAGGTAATTAGTTTTACTAATACGAAAAATGATCATTGTCAAGGAGTGTACAATTTTACTTAAAACTTGTTCGAAACTACAGTTTAATCTTGTTTGAAAAAATTTATGTATTCGATAAATAAAATTTATTCTGAAAAATATGAAGTATACATTAAAAAAGCTTTGGTGACATTTACAATAAGCTAGTAATTATACGTGCAGTTTATT
>NC_046664.1:140125409-140141998 GCF_010883055.1 Belonocnema kinseyi | reverse complement strand
GGTGACAATGTGAAAATAAAATGAAGGTTGTTGCTATTTGCAGTGCATAAATTTGGACCATTCGGATCTAGCGAATGCAAGTCGTGCCAAACGATGAGTTTCAGAGACGACCGAATGACCTTTTGCTATTTGGTGCGCATTTCGTTTGTTTCATTCGTCATAAATTACGTTAACAATTTATATCCGGCGACAATGGCAATTATTGGATCGGCGTGGCACATAGTAAATAAGCATAATTCTGTAAAAATATATATTTTCCTTCTCAACCTGTGTTCGCCATTAAGAAAAAAATATGCAGGACGTAAATATCCCGTCGTTGACCGTAAAATTACGTACGGGTCGTAAGTCAACACACACAGACAAAATGATATTTTAATTTTTGGTCCCCGTAAACTGTTTTGAATAACTACAAAGGATATTTGAGTTTAACGGTCAACGACGGGAAATTTACGTCCTGCATATTTTTTTTTTAATGGCGAACTCAGGTTGAGAAGGAAAATATGCATTTTTACAGAATTCTGCTTATTTACTATGTGCCACGCCGATCGAATAATTTCCATCGTCGCAGGATATAAATTTACACCAAATTTTTTTAGAGCGTATATTGTATATAAAACTAAAAAATAATTTTAATTCCTAATGTTCATTACTATTTAGGTTTAAGTTCATTGCGTATAAACATTATTTAGCTTAAAAAACAAAAAATAAAAGTTCTCATACATTATCGATAAAATTTCGTATTGCGGGTAACATATGGTAACGTTCTCCGTTACCTTCTCCAAATCTTTGTAACCGTGAATTTTCTAACTCTAGGCCAGAGTCGTTACTATATTTTATAGTACGTATTTTCGTTACTAATTGCGTCATTGAAGCGCGGCAAATGTTTAAATCACTATTGTGTGTATTATGACAAAATTTTTTTAGTTTGTTGTTTTCCTACAACAAAAGTTTTATGAAATCATATGACATATTTTGATGGACGAATTTGCGCAGGGGGGAATGATTCTAAAAATAACTACCGAGTTTAAAATTTGCAAAATCATAGAAATCTATTTTTATGTATAGGATCAGATTTTTCCTATCCTGATCGGAAAACTAAAAAAATTCTTTTTTCGGCTCACTCTTGTGCACACCATCTCGGTCATTAGAAGTAGCCCGTGAGCGATATTGTAAAAACATAATTTTCTTTTTCAGGCAATAATTATCTGCAACGATTATTGTTACAGACTTTTGTATGTGAAATTCTACCTGCACTTAATCACATTATTTTAAACATAAAATAATTATTTTAAATTGCGATTTCGAAATAAGCCGCAAATTGAATTCTCTTTTTTCATGCAAATTTATTAAAAATATTATATACAGTACAAAGTTTTATGTTTTTCAATCGACTTTTTATTCAAGGATATCGATTCCGTCAATGTTTTTGCAAAAATGGAATACAATCGGATGTTTTCCAAGACTAAAAAAAATCTAAAGAATAAAAGAAAATATAAGTGTTATAGTTTGACGTTTTAAACATGTATTCAAATGTTTAAACCACTTCCCCTTCTTAAGATGCTAAAGTGCGATTAGTTACTAAACTAATTGTTTATATGAGGCACTTAGTTATTACACTTAATCCAATAATTCCCTGGCATTGAATATTAATTGTACCACTTTACAATATTGTTTGTCCTATGCTTAATACAACAGGACAATCTAATTTTTAATACAAGCCGAATCATAATATAAAAATAATTAAAATAAAGCTGACGATGCTTTTTTTATCGGGAATAACAATTACAATTACGGATATCGAGTCAAGTCCATAATTTCGTGCGTATTTTTCAATGTTAAGTAACTCTTATTTTCAGTCTTTTTACAGACAAGGAATCCATATGTTGTTGAAGCGACAACAATTAGTCATAGATAACGAAGGCGAATAAATAATTTATTAACTTAATATACTCTGTGTCTTTTGCTTACTTTTCATGTGTAGAAAAATACGCACGAATCTATGGACTGACCTAATAGAACAATTGAATATAATCTAAATATTAGCGTTTGAAAGATGAAAAATTAAAATTTAAATAAGAATACATCTTTCAAAATAACTAGTATTACGCAGACAATAAACTAAAGTTAATCAAAAAAATTAATTTCATCTCTGGAGGCGAAACGTTAAATCGACCTCTATAATGTTCCAACACTTGAAAAATAGACGATGGATATTACATGATTTTTTGTAAAAGTGGTAATAATCGTGTACGTTTTTAATATAAATTACACATAAAAAACTCATCCTCATGTTATCCATGGAAATGTATGCTTTTAAAGCCAAACCACAAAACGGAATAGATTTATTTTTAGTTTCAAAGGCAAGAGGTGCACAGGGCTCAGTTGAAGCGCAGTTTTGTTAATGATTAAGCCAAATATTAAATTATCCTTCACTGGTTATTACACTACTGTTGTTTCGATCACTTGGCAATAAATTTTGATTCTCTTCTTCCCGCCATCTTGCTTTAAGAGTAATGAAGATACCAATAAAGAAGATAAGAACACCAATGCATCCAATACCGTAGAATACCACGTAGCCCAATAATGGGAGAATGTGCATAAATTTGACTAGAGTTGCGTACTCAGAAGTTAAAGTGGCTGTTTGGCTAAACCACAACATGGGCACATAAGTATTGTTTATACCTCTAAACATGCTGAAAATAAAATATCTTTTATTAATCTTCTTTTATCATCAATAATAACTTTTAATTACAATGAAATATATTTATTCAAAGGTAAAATGACTCTTTATCGTCTTTTACTTTAATGTCTTTTTAAATTTTTTGCAATTCTCTGGTGGATTTTACATAACTAAGATAATTTTTTCAAATAATACATTTAATACTAATTTAATTGTCTTTTATAAGGAGAAAAAGATATTAATAGTTTACGATAAACGGAATCAACTGTACACTCGATAAATTGTGCTCACTCGTTAATTGATTCATTTACCTACATTAATTTTGGTTGCTTTGTAAAAAACCTTATTAAAACTTTATTCCTAAAGAATTCATACCCTGATTTTCTATATTGTTTTATACATTGCAATTCAAAATGTCCATTTCGAGAAAAAATATGGCTTAAGGCGATGTCGAAATACCACATCATCACTTGCCCCCTCAGCGACCGTTATCTATTTTTCAGCGCTGGTCTCGATCTCTAAGCTGGACTCGGCACTGAGGGTCTCAACCGGCGGCTTCTATATTATTTTGCAGTGGTAAATTTAAATTGAATCGTATATGAACTCTGTTCTGCCCTACCATGGAGGTCGAGTCGAAGACGCGTTACTGTGTTACAATTTTTGGGTAACTGCACTGCAAAGTAACGTAAGTTACTCCACATTGCTTTAAGAAATTTTTTAATGATATTTATATTAAATTGAATATGCATGGATTCTAATTGTCAACGTAACATGTGAGTTTCTTTTTTTATTATTTACAGAAAGTTTTAACGATTTGCAACATTAAAAAAGGTTCCCTTCCTAAAACCTTTTTTTCGGCACTTTCTAGCCCCACCACGATAAATTACGTCTTGATTTCGACCATTCGTGGTTAAATTTAATGCCCTATCGATGAAAACGCATTGAAAAAACAATGAAACGGCACTGGTCAGTGCTGATTCAGTGCTTTTTCTTCAGCACTACCTGTACCGCTAGTTTTCTATACCTGGGTTCCCTTCAAGTGTCCATTTAAATTTTTAAACGGCTATTTTCACTCAATAAATCTAGTCTGTGAGGTCTTCGAAAAGGTGTGTTAGTAGTGTATACTATAGTGTTAGTGAAAATCGGTGTGCCTATACAAGTGCAACTAGGCTACTAAGGAGACCGGCTGAAACAGATTAAATATTAATATTTAAAACTTGTAAAATTTAGGAATTACCTACGAGAAGGTTAGAAATTCAAAATTTATGGGTTTGGATTATTTCGGATAACTTTGCCCGCCCGGTACATTACGAGTACTATAGGAACATTATATGACCGTCCCATCACTTCTCAGCGCCGTTTAGGTGCTGAAAATCAGCACAAACAGCCACTGAAACTGCACTGACGGACCAGTGCTGTGCACCAGTGCTAGTTCATCGGCAGGGCTCTCTGTCGCATTCATCGCATTTTTTAGTTTCCGGAAGAAAATTCCACATTAATAAAAGTTAACCACACCAACAGTTGAAATATACTTTACAAACCAGGGTGGCCACAAGATTAAATATTTCAATTTCCCTGACAGTTCCCTGATATTTAGAGGAATTTCCCTGACAGGAAATTATCACAAAAGCGAATAAGGTTTCAATAATATGCCAAGCAAAATAGTGAAACAAGCCAGAAAATGTGCTTTACATGGCAGTATGGATAAATCAAGGTTAGACAACTAAGCGGCGCTTAACGAAAAACAAAATGTCATATAATGGATATTTTATGCTATTTTTTTATTGCTATTGTTCACAATTATAAAAAGTTTGTTTTTCTCTATTAGTTTTTTAAAAAAACAGGGTGCCGATATCGTGCCGTCAACTCAGCGGCACCCTCTACAAAAATCATGAAATTACAAAAAATGACTAGGTTAAATTTTTTGCTATTTTTTGGCTTTACAATGCGCTATGAATCGCTTTTGTGAAATCAACCCTCATTTTAACCCCCCCCCCCCCGTAATGAAAAAAGTGTTTTTTTAAGTATTAAAAAAATGACTAGGTTAGATTTTTTTTTGCTATTTATCTGCTTTCCATTGTGATATAAAACACTTTTTTTCAAATAAACCCTTATTTTAAAGGCAACCCTCTGTGCTGCAAAAACGTAATGAAAAAACTCTAGATGGAAAATACTTATAAGATATTAACACAGTATTTTTGAAGCATAACTGAGGAGCAAAATTATTCTTCACCCCTAATCGTCACAGAAACAACCCCCGTAATTGTATCCGAATACAAACCTGCAGACTGATGCCAAAACTATTATACATTAACTGCTGGGATTTTTGTGCTCTTTATTTATTTTCCAATGACATTTTAATCACTTTGTAAAATTAACCCTCATATAAAAAAGCAACACCCTGTAATGAAAACACGCATTGAAAAAATTCGTTATCTACATAGATGGAACTTACTTATAAATTAGTAAAATGATACATTTGAGCATAATTATTTCTCACCCCTAATTTTTACAGAAATAACCCCCATAATGTATAAGCTAAAATTGTAACATCTTTTACAAAATTATTTCCCAGTCTATGTGTGTATATTAAAAAAATATAATTGACCTTTATCGATGCCTCTTTTAATGCCTTTAAACAACTTCCAGAACAACAAATTCTGAACGAAAAAAATACATGTTCATATAACGAACAATCTAAATGTTCAGAATAATTGAAAATTTGTTGCGAGCAGACTTTTTCTAAACTAATTTTTTCAATAAGTGATTAAAACTATTATTAAAGATAAGTTGAAATAATTTTAAAACCCTAAAAAGCAGCCGTGTGATTAGGGAGGCTGGGAATCTACATTTATGTTGTAAAATACATTTTGGCTTTTATATGTGTAATAACCTATGAGAATCATTTGCCCAACATCATATTCACAAAAAAATGCATCCAGTTATGTACATAATTATCACATAATATCAAGTCGCCGATTTATTATCTCCTTCAAATACAGGGTCGTGGTGTTTCTGCTAATAAATATTCAAAATTCGACCTTGTGAAAATTCGATTTTACTAAGTTAGTTCGGTTTCTTGATTTTTCCAGCGGGTTAATATGGTAAGAAATTATGTTCCAACTACCCTAGCAAACCACGCCTAACGTGAAATATGACTAAATCTGATGAGAAGGCCTTTGAGAATCTTTTCGAAAGTTCTCAAATGTCGAACTTATCCAGGTATATCAGTCACCTGGGTTGTCGATAGACTCTATGCTCTGAGGTATGAAATTCTAGCATCCCCAAAAAATACCCTTGTCGCAAAATTGGCCTGCATTTGATTGGTAGTAGGATATGTACATTTTTCGAGTAAAACCCATATAAATTCGACATTATCCAGGTTGATCGGTCACATGATTTTTTGATCGACTCAATGTTGTAAGGAATTAAGTTTTAGTATCCTCATAAAACTACCGTTATCGCAAAATTCGTCTGAATTTGATCAGCGGTAGGCTATGTACATTTCTGGATAACTGCATTAGGGAAACCCATACATGTTCAACGTTATACAGGTAGATAGTTCACATGATTCTTTATCGTTTCAATTCTGTAAATGATCAAGTTTTATTAACCCCAAAAAGTGCCCTTATCGTGAAGTTAATCTTAATTTTATTGATATTATATGACAATTTTGTACAGAACGGGATGCATTTTTTTCTAATGTGATTTGAGCAAATGGTTCTCATAGATAAAAGATCAAAGATAAAACACAGATAAAAGCCAAAATGTATTTTATAACAAGCATGTAAATCCCCAGCAACCCTACTAAGAAAAGTGCTTTTTAGGATTTTAAAACACTTTCAACTTATCTTTAAAAATAGTTTTAATAACTATTTGAAAAAATTCTTCTAGAACAAGTGTGCTCTCAAAAAATTTTCAACCGTTCTGGACATTTAGCTTGTTCTTTATATAAAGATGGATTTTACTCGTTAATAATTGTTGTGCTGAAAGTTGTTTAAAAGCATTAAAAGATGCATCAAAAAGGTAAATTATATTTTTTGAATATACACATATAGTCTGGAAAATAATTTTGCTAACAAATAATTATGCTTAAAAGTACCATTTTACTATTTTATAAGTAAGTTCCATCCATGTATATATCGACTTTTTCAATACGTGTTTTCATTACAGGATGTTTCTTTTATATAGAAGGGGTGATTTTACAAAAATGTTCATATCAAATTAGAAAGCAAAAAAAAATATAAATGAAATCTAGCCTAGTCATTTTTTAAATCCTTTTTTTCATCACAGGGGGTAATTTTTACAAATAAGGTTTAATTTTATAAAAACGATTCATAGCCCATTGTAAAGCCGCGCAGTTTTCTGACCTGATTAATTAAATAAAGGAAACTGTAAATAAATAAACAATTATAAATAAAAAACTAAGAATCGAAGTATATTTTTAAAGAATGTACATTGAAAAAATATTTATATTGATATTAGGAAGTGCTTCCAAAATATTATAAAAACATATAAATTTATATTTTCCCTGAAAGCTGCTTCATATTCCTGACTTCCCTGACAAACTTTATTTCCCCTGTTATTTCTCTGACTTACCTGACATAAGGCCACCCTGCAAACCTACTAATTCATCTACTCATTTACACCCCCACTTATTCCCACTATTGGTTGGTCTTACGGAAAATTTCTTTAATAATAGACAGTTCTCAAATTGTGTGGTTTAAGACTTTTTTGGAGTTCAGTGTTTCTGAAAGACTTTAGAGCATTATTTTTTTTCTCAAATTTGTTAACTGCCATTTGTTTATAAATGTCTTTTTTATATTCATGAATGTTTCTAAATTTTTCCTATTGCCTGTTATTTAAAAAATAATGCTCTAATTTTGGGGTCGGTAAATGTGAATCTGGAGATGGCGGGAAGCGGTGAGGGAGGGGAAGTGATAGAGGGGGAGGTGTCTATGTCAATGCCCTAAAACTAATGCAGGTATAGGTTGGAGGATACATATAACATAAGAAGAATAAACCTTGTTTGAATCTAGTCCGGACTCGGTATTAAATCATTTATTTTCATGAGGGGAAGGGTTTTTGGGAGTAGATAGGTAGGGACAGTTCTGGATACAGATTTTCCGTATGAATAGCAAACTTGCGGCTAGTGCGCAGAAGGCTGTAAAATTGGTTTCACTCCTTGTACTGACTAATGAATCACAGTTTTAAACTATCTACACTATCGATATTGGAAATCAATACTTAAAAATCATGGATATGGATATTTTCAGTCCTAAAAATATGGAATAGGAGATGATATGATATACGATATCGCAATATTAGACTATTTAATACCTGATACTCCCGGAAATGAAGTTTTTCACCCCAAAATAATATAATTTATGTATTAAATTTTTACCACAATGGTGCGTCAATGAAATTTTCAAGATCTGCAACCACCCTCGTGCTATTATAACAATTCTCAGTAAACAAAATTCCATTCTCATTACGTCATCATCGATTCCTGGAATCCTTACCAATGTGAAATTAATTAATTAAACGTTCTCCTTTGATATTTGCCGGCATGGGCGTCATATTACATATAATGTTAAACAATTTCTGGAGTAAACAAAATTCCATTCTGATGACGTCATCGTCGATTCCTGGAATCCTTATCTATGTGAACTCAATTAATTAAACGTTCTCGTTTGATATTTGCCAACAGGGGCGTCATATTTCATATAATGTTGAACAATTCTGGATAAACAAAATTCCATTCTGATGACGTCATCGTCGATTCCTGGAATCCTTATCTATGTGAACTAAATTAATTAAACGTTCTCCTTTGATATTTGCCAACAGGGGCGTCATATTACATATAATGTTAAACATATTCTGGGGTAAACAAAATTCTATTCTGATGATGTCATCGTCGATTCCTGGAATCCTTATCTGTGTGAACTAAATTGTGTAAACGTTTAAATACGTATTATTTTTTCACTCTCATGTTAATTATTGCATAATATGGTGAAATACTACGAAAAGGCTACAGAAATTTGATGGAGGAGGTAAGCGTCTATAATAGGTCAGTTCTTTTTTTTTTCTTCAGTTTATTGTCAGACGCCAGATTGTGAAGAAGAAAAGCAACAAGAGCTAAAGAGTCGTTTAAACGTATTCCTAAAGAACATTCAAGAGCTAAAGCAAGCCATTCAAGTGCGAACCAATATACAAACTCTAACAAGGAAGTTTAAAAGTGTGAATCTTGAAGATAACAAGCAGTGAAGGAGAAGAAAAAAGAATGGATTTCATAAAATTAAACAAAACCGCTCGCAGTGAAGATTTTCTTCCAACAAAGAAGCTGACAGACCTAGAAGTTAACAAGGGATATGAAATAACGGACATTAAGGAGGCCAAAACAAAATATGGAACGAGAACGCTTGTAATCATAGAAAACAAATTCACCGTTTTCCTACCTCAAATAATGGTAAAACTGTTTGAAGAGGATAAAAATCTGTTTATGCAAATGAGGAAAGCCTGTGAAGATCAGCATTTTGAAACGGTATATTTGGGTGGACGCTTCAACTCATACAACCTGAATTCATCATTCACAAAACAAATGATTGTTGGTGCTGAATTTAAAAAAATACGGAAAGCTCGCCTCAGCAGTGAAACTTCAGGCCAGTCATCCTCATGCAAGTATAACCCTAAATCTTGAAGAGTGGAAATGATTTAGAAGTTACTTTAACCTCATGACGCTCTTCTTTGATGGACAAGAGAAGCAACAATGCATCGACTGTGGAAATTTCTATATACACATGACTATATCTTTTCGAAATTATATAGCGGCTTTAAAGAAAATTTAAGAAACGCAAAAATATTATCCATTTGTACTGCAAGAAACAACGTTTGCTGTTCTTCAGGAAGTCAGCCCTTATATCGAACGGTATCTTCTGGATCTCAGTGTTATGCCGCTTCAACGTACGAAAGATGTCATTATTGAAACTATCGCTGAAAGTGTCTGGCGTAACGTGAAATCACCACCTGTGAAAAGTGTAAAATCTTATATAGCAAGAAACTATACGAATTTAAAGAGTAGCGCAATGAAAAATCTTATATTTGCTAATCTTATGCGAATTGAAATCCTATTTCTTGAAGTGATGAATTTTTATAGTCAGGATATGTGTGAAGAAGTGATTGAGAGAGAGTGGGACGATGGTCGTGGGGGCTAAAGCGTAGGCTTTGGACCCACTCCTTCGGTTTGCGGGTTCGATTCGCGCCTTGCACTCTGGAAGAGTCTTGGTGGCCCATGCGGTGAACACTAGCCTAGCAAGGGAGTTGTTCATCTCTGGAGAGTCGTGGGACCGGTACCTCTAGAGAAAAAGGTTTTCTCTAAGTACTTAAGGCTGTTGCTCTTGGTGGTTCGGAACCCACTTTAAACTGCAGGTCCCCCTTCCACCACCAAGAAAGTGTTTGGAGGGTGTGTAAAAGAATAGAGAAGAAGGTGTAAGAAAAATGTAAATTCTTAGGGGACACATTAGAAGCTTCCATTTCAAGTGATTGAGAAATTACCAGAACTCAGATGCGTGAATGCTTTATAAATTAAAAATGTCATGTATTTTTTTTTTGTAAGAAATATCTAAATAAAAATATAATTTAAACTAAATTCGCCTTTTTTCATTTACTAGATTAAGGGTAGATATATGTGTAAGTAAAAGACATAAATACCCGAAAATAATCAACTTTATTCAGAAAAAAAACTTAAAATTAATACAAAAGATACTTACAAGCTAGATTTATCTACCCAACTATTGTGTGAATCATCGACACCTAACCATTTTACAAATATGATGTCTAACTTTACCTAGTTCTTGTTCATAAAAACTACCTGCAATAGCTTTATCTTGATAATCTTTAAGCATATAAGTCACTGGTTTAGTATTCTTAACATGGCTCACGGTAAATATTTCAGTTGTTCAATTCGGTGTGTAGCCTTTCTCAAAAACATGCTTAAATTTACTTATACGCACTTTATCTCCAACTTTAAATTTCGCTTTCTCAACTGCATGTTTTACACTGTAATTTTTGTATACGTCAAACAACAATTTTCTCTCATTTTCTTCAGTAACATCTTTTGGTTTCATTCGAATAATCTGATGCCTAGTATCGTTGTAAGATGAAACTAAATCTTTCAAAATATCTATCTATTTGTAATTCCCTTGTAAGCTAAATTGCATCCACATTTTGTTCTTTTAAGTACGATTAAATCACTCGCAAATGGATGCTTTTAAATTTCTAAACGTCGAGTACAAATTTATCTTATATCGCTTCATAAGATTTTAAAAATGTAAGTTGTAAAATTCTCTGCCTCTATCAACATGTAAATTTTTCGGTATGCGTCCTTTTATCAAGTATAGATTCCATCATAGCTGTAGCTACATCTCCACCCTTCTTGGATTTAGCTGGAATAGCCCAAGCAAATTTGGGAAATATATCAATTACAGTCAAAATGTACTTGCATCCTTTGTTTTCTTCTGTATAAGGTTGCATTTCAACAAGATCCGCTTGCCAAGTCTCATCGATTCTACGGATATCAAAGTGTCGACGTTGATAGTTTCTTCTAGCAGGCCTATGTAGCTCCTTCACTAGTTGCAGCTTTTCGTTATTCATTTTTTAGTGTGTTCAGTTTGGCATCCAACTGAGAAATGAGCTCTGAATTGCGATGCGCCAGTTCTTGAATGGAATCCACATCAACTTTCAAAATATTAATTAACAATAATAAATTCATAAATTAATTTAAAAAATTGATTAATAAATAATTACAGCCTCTCGTAATTCTTCAATAATTGACATAATTTCATTTGTGTGACTTGGATTTCAAGCTGCTTGAGACAGTAAACGCAATCTATTAACGATTTGCAAATTTGTTGAAATTGCAATATTTCTAAAATTTTCAAGGTCTTTATTATTTATAACAGTACTATTTGGTATGTTTTTTAACAAAAGTTCAAGCAAACCCACAGCCTTTCGATAGCTTACAGTGCCTATATTAATAAGATTTTTATTGAAACTTATCAAAGAATCTCCAATAATTAGTCTGTCTTTCGATAATTTTCGTACACCATAAACATTATCTATATTTCTCCTTCTCTCCCCCAACTTTTAGAGATAATCAATTGCTATATCATTTGATGAAAAGGAAACTGGTGTTTCTAAATCCTCTGAAGCCTCAGAATCGTATGCTGAAAAGAATGAAGTTTCAGCATCATGTTGATCATTTTGCTCTTCACCATCATTTTGAAACTCTTGCTGAAATTCTTCTTCAGATTCACTCTTGATTTCATTTTTCATTTTATTCTTGGCTTCATTTCCGACTAGATCAATTCTTTTAACAGTTTTAAAAACATTAAATATTTTCTCAAGTGGTGTAATGATGGGCTTAAAGGTATTATTTAATGTCTGATCAACTGTTTCTTTACCCAACTTTGGTAATCTATGTTTTCGTCGAATCGCTTCACTAGCTTTAGCAATTTCATGCAAAATATGTTTCTGCTTATAAAAGCCCTCCTCACGTGTAAACATGTTAATAACGTAGTGTTCAAAGTGTAACTGTCTCTATGTAGTCATTACATACGTATTTATTGCTTTTCCAGATTAACAAAACAGTCAAAACCTTTTCTATATCTACCTTGATTCAGATTTCTATCCTTATCAATTACAACAAATCTATTCTTATCATCAGACCAGTAAGCTAAACACACCTTTTTAAATTGTGAATAAGGCATGTCACTATTCACATGATCATCATATATATGCTTCAGATTCATCTCATCTTGTTTAAATAACACAAGCAAATTAGCATTATCACGTATAAGATGTTTCGGAATACGAGCATATGTCTGACTCAAATAGAAACAGTCAACATCCTTGTGCCTACGCATTGAAAAAAATGCTTTTATATTATCTTGCTTTTCACAGACTACATCATGAAATACAAACACTGAATTTGAATTAGCTTCATTTGGTATTACATCATCATGCTCATTGAAATGATAGTACTCAACACCAGCTACTGAGTTCAGAACTTTTTCTAAAAATTTGTATTTTGGTTGATTTAAAGATTTAGAGTAAACATAAACATTTTCAAATCTCAATCCATTTCGGTGTATTAACAGAGCCAACAAAGCATTTGTCTTTCCACAGTTGTAAGGTCCACAAAATATTGCTCGTACACTGCTTGGTAACAGATGTCCATGCCGTTTTTCTTTTTTCTCATGTTGTACAAGCGAATCGAAATTATCGATAGGCAGCTTTATAGGTTGTGCTTCAAACTGCATCTTGACTATGACTGAGTGAAAAACTATAAATGTCAGGTTTATGTAGGTTCAGTCTTTAGTCTGAAGGTATCTCTCAAACAGATATAATCGTTCACGGTGACAAACCTACAGTCAGTCGTAAGCGATCCTCGAAAGAGACAAGACGTGGCAAAGGTCTGTTGAATAAAATTATTAATAATCTTCCTGTAGAGTTACATATTCCTGCATACCAGTACTGTGGATCAGGCACGAAATTGGCAAAACGAATTGCGCGAGGTTATCTTGCAATCAATCCTCTTGACGCTGCTTGTAAGGAGCACGATATACTCATCTCTCAGAGGTGCACGTACAGCTGTAAAAAAGACTGTTGAAAAAAGAAATGTAAAGAAACCTCGAATTTTACCAGTTCCAAAGAAATTGGGTGGCTTTCTACCCTTTCTTATACCCATCTTTGCCGGTCTAAGTGCTGTGGGTCTTTATTTGATACCATATAAAGGAGGATTAGAACTTCATCTAAAACCATATAATCAAGGAGGGGGACTTGAGTGCAAATAAAAAAACTTAAAGTGACGCTACCTCACCGAGCATTAACCGATGCAGATTTACTTAAATTCGCAAAATCTTTAAAAATTAAATATTTTAGAGGTGTTTTCATGCATAATAGATTACCAAACTGTGGGCCAGGTAAATGTGAAATAGCTATTGTTAACCTTGATGATAAAAACAATCTAGGTACTTATTGGGTTGCGCATAAAAAGTTTAACACTAAAATAATTTATTTTTATAGCTTTGGTAACCTCAGGCCACATTTGGATCTCTTTAAGTATCTCGGTGTTGGTAGCGTATAATATAATCATGAAAGGTATCAAAATTATGATACATTTATATGTGGACATTTATGTCTTAAATTTTTATGCAATCAATTAAAATCTCAAAGTATGTATAATATATATAAATGTAGAGGCTAATGATTTCAAGCCAGTCAAAGACTAGCCGTCATCATGGATGATTCATTGACGTTAACATTATCGGGCACTTCTTCGATCCTAGAAAATCAGTATTTTCTTCCAATTGCGTTGTCTCCATATAAAAATTACGCTCTTGGTCTCGTGGAATTTCTAACCTTCAACTCAATTCCCAATGTAGACATTGGTCAAAATAAATTTTACGTGGGTAAAGAAATAATTGAAATACCTGAAGGAAGCTATGAAATAGGTGGTATACAGCGCTATCTGCAGAATTTTTTAATAAAAAAGGGTATTGAAATTCATATTAAACCTAATAATAATAATACATTACGAAGTGAAACATATTGCAATCGAGATATAAATTTTGAAAAGTCTGACTCAATTGCAAGTTTATTGGGATTTACATCAAGAATATTGGAATCTAATAAACATCATGAATCTGACCAACCAGTATCCATCATTAAAAGAAATGCTCTGAGAATTGAATGTAACATAACTACAGGAGACTACACCAATGGTCAAAAAGTGCACACTATTCATGATTTTTTTCCCGTTGTATCATCAGGATATAAGATAGTGGAAGTCCCATCGCACATTATTTACTTGCCGATCGCCATCAAGACAATAGATCATATACAGCTCCGTATAGTTGATCAAGACTTTAGTACCATGGAGAAAAAGCATCAGTCGACAACAGACTGTCGAAGGGATAACACCTCAAAACGTACTGCTGCTGAAAAGGCTGGGTTTCGGTGTCACACCACTCGCAAAAAGAAGAGAATAAAAAGGTTCAAGATTTTTTGTGCTTGCATCTGTATTTTTGTATATCGACGATTAATTGTTTGTCAAGGAGGGGGAAATTTTAAATATTGAAACTCCCATTATTTTCGACGAATCTATCGCTCATTGTGAAGTGCATGCACACCAGTCATATGCTTCATCAAGCTTCAATAATAGTGATGAGATTAGAATTGCAGTTCAGAATCAAGATCATTGTCCCCTGCCGAGCACATGGAAGAATCGTAAGAACGGATGGAGCACTAGTAACAAACATAATTTCAGTTTCTAATGCCATCTGTCATTTGTTTGAAGAATCAAGATATGAAATCAATGCAATAGAAATTGATAGAAATAAAAATGTTGGACTAGTACTGTCTGGCTTGAAATAAATGATAATAATCAATTACTAACCATCGTCCCTGGTTACTTTGATGTAATTTGAATCTTGATATTAATCGAAATAGGTATGCTTTTCTTTATGAAATATATACTAACTTTCAAGCTAATTACCATGGTAAAGAACCGCAACCATTGCTGTCGAGAGCAGAATTTATATGCACCTCTAGTAGTAATTGACTGTTCTAAACAAAATGAGTCCTTGAAATACGGACCAGTTGACGTTCGATTGGAATTTTAAACTAGTGAAAATTTTCCCGCTCAAACAACGGCATACTGCTTAATTTTGCGTGATCGTATACTTGATTATAAACCAATAAGTGGTGTGGTAAAAAAGTTGATATAAAAACTACTGTAACCGAGTAGAAATAGTTTAGTTGCATATATATAATTAATTATAATCTATTTATTTTTAAGTATAATGTACTGGTTTTTTCTATTGGAAATAAACAATAATTTTAAATGAAAAAGAAAAATTATGTTGTTTTTTCAGAGTTCCTTGCCCTAATAATAATAATAAGTGCGAATAGTAGATAAGAGAATGAATGATTGGTGAACATCCTTGACATTGGTATATTTGATCTGCTGGATCAGGTTGCATTCAATAGCTACATCAATTTAGGAAAATGATAAGCACCTAATTTTTCAACAAGAAGTAAATTTGCTTTAAAAAAAGTTATTTTCAGGTTGCATTAAATAAAAAAGAACAATTTAGATTCAATTGATTTTCTTTTATTCACTATAACTGGTATTTTACAAACAATTTTACAGTTTTTCGAATTCTTCTTCTCCCAATTTACATATACTTCTTTTGTTGCTATTTCCAATCATATTTATATATTTTTTATTCACAGCAATATGTAGATCATAGACTATATCTTCCACATCGAAGGTTATACTATACACTAGTGCTAGGTCTCTATCTCTCTCACTCACCAACTCATATATCCACATCACTCGGTTCGGTTTTGATTCCTCAAGAATCAAACCGAAGGGCCTATGACAAAGCCACCGAACGCGTCCTCGGGTTGCGGATAGAGGGTCCCTGTACCAAGGGTTTCTGCTGAATATGGTTACAAAAATAAATAGACAGTCGCGGACTACTGTCCAGGGGTGGTCCCGAAGGAATCAACCCCCAAGCGGAGGTGTGAAAACCGTGTCGAAAGCTGAATGGCACCTGGGTGAGGTGTCTAGAACGGTGACTCTGGGATACCGGGCGACCTCTCAGAGTACGTAGCCTTATCGTTGCATGCGGAGCTCTACAAGGATGGACGAATCCCTTTCCCTAGCTTCTTGTGGGAACAACAATGACAGCACGAAACATAGCTGTAGTAAGTGCAGTTCAAAACAACAGAACGCGCAGGTCTCCCGACAATGGGTCGGCCAACAATGCCGACTAATCTAGAGCTGGGGGAGCCAATGAAAATGGATTCAATGCGATGGATCGGCGGGATCTCGCGACCTTTG
>NC_046664.1:140118848-140125309 GCF_010883055.1 Belonocnema kinseyi | reverse complement strand
CTGTTTAATGGAATTTTATTTTAAATTATGGTATATGTTAACAGCTTCCATTTTATAAGTGTAAATGAAAATGGTCAGCCTAAATTATATTGCCGTGATTTTAAAGCAGTATAGGATATAAATAAATAATTTTTTATCTGCAACATTAATTTACGTTTCTTATATGACAAGATGGGATAAGATTCATAATTAGTGACCAAAAAAACTGTCGCTTTTCCATTTTTAGTCGAATCGGTCGAATTGTTCTATTTTTTTCCACCATTCTATTTTGTCCATTATATAAAATTTTGTAAATACTGACTCTCTAGGTTCGTAATCGGTGACCCCTAAAGTAGATAGGTAGGTGCAGTTCTGGATACAGATTTTCCGTATGAATAGCAAACTTGCAGCTAGAGCGCAGAAGGATGTAAAATTGGTTTCACTCCTTGTGCTGACTAATGAATCACAGTTTTAAAATATCCACACTATCGATATTGGAAATCAATACTTAAAAATCATGGGAATGGATATTTTCAGGCCCAAAAATATGGAATAGGAGATGATATGATATTCGATATCGCAATATTAGACTATTTAATACCTGTTACTCCCGGAATTGAAGTTTTTCACCGCAAAATAATATAATTTATGTATTAAATGTTTATCACAATGGTGCGTCATTGAAAATTTTCAAGATCTGCAACCACCCTCGTGCTATTATAACAAATATCGGTAAACAAGATTCCATTCTCATTGCGTCATCGTCGATTCCTGGAATCCTTATCAGTGTGGACTTAATTAATTAAACGTTCTCCTTTGATATTTGCCGGCATGGGCGTCATATTACATATAATGTTAAACAATTTCTGGGGTAAACAAAATTCCATTCTGATGACGTCATCGTCGATTCCTGGAATCCTTATCTATGTGAACTCAATTAATTAAACGTTCTCGTTTGATATTTGCCAACAGGGGCGTCATATTTCATATAATGTTGAACAATTCTGGATAAACAAAATTCCATTCTGATGATGTCATCGTCGATTCCTGGAATTCTTATCTGTGTGAACTAAATTGTGTAAACGTATTATTTTTTCACTCTCATGTTAATTATTGCATAATATGGTGAAATACTACGAAAAGGCTACAGAAATTTGATGGAGGAGGTAAGCGTCTATAATAGGTCAGTTCTTTTTTTTTCTTCAGTTTATTGTCAGACGCCAGATTGTGAAGAAGAAAAGCAACAAGAGCTAAAGAGTCGTTTAAACGTATTCCTAAAGAACATTCAAGAGCTAAAGCAAGCCATTCAAGTGCGAACCAATATACAAACTCTAACAAGGAAGTTTAAAAGTGTGAATCTTGAAGATAACAAGCAGTGAAGAAGAAAAAAGAATGAATTTCATAAAATTAAACAAAACCGCTCGCAGTGAAGATTTTCTTCCAACAAAGAAGCTGACAGACCTAGAAGTTAACAAGGGATATGAAATAACGGACATCATCTTGATTCGTGGAATTCTTATCGATAGTGTTGCCATATTTCACCAATATTGGCACCATATAAGCGGCGCACTCTCTGTTTTTTATCATTGTACTGGTAAACAACCACGAGTAGGTTTGAAGTATAAAACGCTCCAAGATCTATATCAAAGTACAATTTTTTCGGTGATTCCAGCAGTTAATAACAAGACTCGCATAATTTCAAATTACTTTAAATCTGTGTAGTGTTTCTATAAGTGTCATCAGTTAATAACAAGACATACATAACCTTTAAATAACTTGAAATCTACGCAGTGTTTCTACAAGTGTCATCAGTTGATAACAGGACTTACATAATCTCAAATAATTGAAAATCTACACAGTGTTTCTATAAGTGTTCGCTGATTCCATTTAAAGCTAAAAATGGATTTCGAAAAATGTAAAAAAGTTCTACAAATCATGAAGATGAGATATCAACTTATACTCGAGAAGCAACCCCCAGCAGTTGATGAAATTAGATTCTGGACGAGGGCTCGAACTAAAAACATCAGGATATTGAACAAAGTATTGAGAAAGAACATTCGGATATCCGTGGGCCAAAAGCATACGATTATGACGTTAAATGGTGATCTGAAGATTGCAAGCAGAAAATTCAAGTAGTTGATCAAGACAGGAACTGGTATGAATGAAGCTTCGAAGAAACTGTGTGAGAGGGTGAGTTGGGATGATGTAGCAAGTGCGTTTCGAATACAAATAAGAACGGGAATTATAACAAATTTAATTCATAAAGATTTAAATACATTTTTGGATGATTGTAAGCGCATGTGTATTCCGCGAATTAGGAATGCAATTGATAGTGTAGGTAATATCAAAGTTTGCGTTAAATTCACAGGTATTTTCAAGGCATTAGTGGGAGGGGAGGAAAAAATCAAGGAAAAACGTGTTTGTACTGAAAATAATCCTATTCTAACGTCTACGAATATTGGTGGATGGTTTGAGGATAAAATTCGTCAACAAGTTGAAGTTAAAATTGAAGATTTAAAAACATCAGATTCAGGGTGGAGATTAATAGAAATTGTTAGCTTAACAGTTATCATAAATAGGTAAGCCCCTTTTCCAGTTGGAGCTTCAACTTTCATTGAATTAACTGATTTTATACAGAGAAAAAAAGGTGTGGTTAATATTTAAAATAAAGACTCGTATTGTTTTCTCTGGTCAGTAATGGCAACTCTTCACCCTGCTAAAGCAAATTCCAGTCTAACAAGTCCTTATCCTAAGCTTGATGGTTCATAACTCAAATATAATGACATCAAGTTTCTAATTACTCTTGGGGATATTCCGAAATTCGAAAAAATGAACGGTTCAAGTATAAATGTATACGGATTAGAGTCTGATCAATACAGTAAGGTAGAGGAAATTGTTCCAGTTTTTATAAGACAGGAAAAATCAAAAAAACCTACTGTTCATCTTCTTATGATTGAAAATACTACCTTTGATTCAGATGTAGAAGTGTATCATTTTGCTTTAATAAAAGATCTATCTAGACTAGTGAAATCACATATAACAAAAGTTGTTTATTGCACTTGCTTGTATGACAGGTGTTTGTGTCACTTTAAATTTTAAATATCTCTTGAAAAACATGGAATTGATTGTGACAATCTGAATAATAATTGCTCACTAATACTCCCCACAGAAGACACAAAATGCAGTTTTGACGATTCACAATCTGAACCTCAAGTTCCAATGGAACTCTTAACATTAAAGCAAGAGTATAATTTTCAAAACGCAAAATTTTGTCATATTTGCGAACAAGATTTTAACCAAGATGATGTTAAACATCGGGATCATGACCATTTTACAGGTAAATACCGTAACCCTTCTCATGACAGGTGTAACGTAGATTTACCAAGACTCACATGTAATTCCTATAATGTTTCATAATTTATCTGGCTACGACTCTCACTTTTTCATCAAAGAATTGGCTACAAGCTTTGAGGGTGATATCTCATTATTACCTATCAACAAGGAAAAATATATATCCTTTACAAAAAGGGTGCAAAATACAAAAATTAAACTCAGATTCATAGACTCTTTTCGATTTGTGCCAAGTGGCCTCTCTAAATTAGCTTCAAATCTTAGCAATGATGAAAAATTGATTACAAGAAAATATTAAAAAAATGATCATGAATTTGAATTAATAACAAGAAAAGGTGTATTTCCATATGATTATGTTGATAATTGGCAGAAATGAGATAAAGATTGTCTGCCAGCAAAAGAGAAATTTTATTCTAAATTAAATGATGAGGGTATTTCAGATGAGGATTATAATCATGCGTGCGAGGTGTGGAAAAAAATTAACTTAAAAACGTTAGGTGAATATTCGGATTTCACTGATTCGGTTCACTGATTTTGAAAACGAACAAAATTTTTTCAACATTCCCGATGATTCAGAAATAGGTTATATTCTTTAAGTAGATTTGGAATATCCTAAAGAACTCCATGATTTGCATAAGGACCTACCATTATGTCCAGAGCCTTCTTTCGCAATTCTTATTCAAATCAATATAGGCTTTTAGCCATGGCTTTTTTTTAATTTTAAAACTCCATGAATTTTAACAAGCTTCATTTCCATTTTTAAATACTGTTTTAGGTTTTGATCATGGAGAATGTAATTCGTCTTTGATTTCAAATTGGTAATTAGTTTCGGGATTTTAGATGTTGGAAGAGGAGGTACAAAATGCTCTGGACATAATGGTAGGTCCTTATGCAAATCATGGAGTTCTTCAAGATATTCTAAATCTACTTCAAGAATATAACCTATTTCTGAATCATCGGGAATGTTGAAAAAATCTGGTTCGTTTTCAAAATCAGTGAACCATTTAAAATTTCTATAGGGTAAAGATTGGCTCATAGCTTTACCGTATTGATTGTTTATACCGAAATAAGTGATATAAGACTCGGATACATTTTCATCATAATTCGACCCCATGAATCTATTATTTGCTTTCGCATATCTATTGGAGCACTGAGACACACCACCTCTTATTGCTCTTTTAACGAGTAATAACATTTCTACATCTGTTAATAGATCGAGTTCAATTTTAGTATACTTTAACATAGCATCGAAAGAAAGCCCTGGTGCTGTATAGTAGTGTAATGGATCCAAATTATAAGTTTCAATGCAGCGACATCTAAAACTTTCAAAAATTTCCGCCAAGAGAAAAACATTATTTTTCAAGTATAAATCCGAATATTCACCTAACGTTTTTAAGTTAATTTTTTTTCCCACACCTTGCACGCATGATTATAATCCTCATCTGAAATACCCTCATCATGTAATTTAGAATAAAATTTCTCTTTTGCTGACAGACAATCTTCATCTCATTTCTGCCAATTATCAACATAATCATATGGAAATACACCTTTTCTTGTTAATAATTCAAATTCATCATCATTTTTTGAATATTTTCTTGTAATCAATTTTTCATCATTCCTAAGATTTGAAGCTAATTTAGAGAGGCTACTTGGCATAAATCGAAAAGAGTCTATGAATCTGAGTTTAACTTTTATATTTCACACCCTTTTTGTAAAGGATGTATATTTTTCCTTTTTGATAGGTAATAATGAGATATCACCCTCAAAGCTTGTAGCCAATTCTTTGTTGAAAAAGTGAGAGTCGTAGCCAGATAAATGATGAAAAACTATAGGAATTACATGTGAGTCTTGGTAATTTACGTTACACCTGTCATGAGAAGGGTCACGGTATTTACCTGTAAAATGGTCATGATCCCGATGTTTAACATCATCTTGGTTAAAATCTTGTTCCCAAATATGACAAAATTTTGGGATTTTAAAATCATACTCTTGCTTTAATGTTAAGAGTTCCATTGGAACTTGAGGTTCAGATTGTGAATCGTCAAAACTGCATTTTGTGTAATAAGCAACACTTTTAGGTATATGTTTCTGATAAGCATTTCCATGCGTATTGACAACTGGCTCTAACAAACACTCTATGTCAGAATACACAGCAAATTGAACCCTTTCTTTGTATTTATAATTCTTAAATTCCAAAATGTTAGCCTCTTCTGTGGGGAGTATTAGTGAGCAATTATTATTCAGATTGTCACAATCAATTCTATGTTATTCAAGAGATTAGGGATTTTTCAAATTTAAAGTGACACAAACACCTGTCATAGAAGTAAGTGCAATGATCAACTTTTGTTATTTTTGATTTTACTAGTCTACATAGATTTTTGATTAGAGCAAAATGATACACTTCTGCATCTGAATCAAAGGTAGTACTTTCAATCATAAGAAGATGAACAGCAGATTTTTTGCATTTTCCCTGGCTTATAGAAACTGGAACAATTTTCTCTTTCTTACTGTATTGAGCAGACTCTAATCCATATACATTTATACTTGTACCGTTCATTTTTTCAAATTTCGGAATATCCTCAAGAGTAATTGGAAACTTGATGTCATTATATTTGAGTTCTGAACCATCAAGCTCAGGATAAGAACTCGCTAGACTGGAATTTGCTTTAGCAGGGTGAAGAGCTGCCATTACTGACTAGAGAAAACAATACGAGTCTTTATTTTTAATATTAACCATTTCTTTTTTTCTCTGTATAATTTAACGAAAGTTCTGTATCCAGAACTGCACCTACCTATCTACTTTTGGGGTCACCGATTACGAACCTAGAGAGTCAGTATTTACAAAATTTTATATAACGGACAAAATAGAATGGTGGAAAAAAATAGAACAATTCGACCGATTTGACTAAAAATGGAAAAGCGACAGTTTTTTTGGTCACTAATTATGAATCCTATCCCATCTTGTCATATAAGAAACGTAAATTAATGTTGCAGATAAAAAATTATTTATTTATATCCTATACTGCTTCAAAATCACGGCAATATAATTTAGGCTGACCATTTTCATTTACACTTATAAAATGGAAGCTGTTAACATATACCATAATTTAAAATAAAATTCCATTAAACAG
>NC_046664.1:140117681-140118748 GCF_010883055.1 Belonocnema kinseyi | reverse complement strand
AAATCACGGCAATATAATTTAGGCTGACCATTTTCATTTACACTTATAAAATGGAAGCTGTTAACATATACCATAATTTAAAATAAAATTCCATTAAACAGCAAAATTGAAAGTTTTTAACTTCTATAAATTGCACAGTTGAAAGATTTAATAATATATAAAACCACACTATCATTTGAATGCTCTAAATTGAGACGTAAATCAACATATGCCCGTAAGAATAGCATTGCTGTGTAATAAGGTTTGCATACACAAACCTTCGAGATCTTAAAATATTCGTATGAGTAAATACTTTCAAAGCATCCTGGTCTTTTATGAAAATCAATATTACGGCTTCAAAATGGCAGCTCAAAGTCATAAAAAATTTGCGTAGTTAGGAAAGATAAAAAAAATGATTCCTTCGACTTAAACATTTAAGAGTATTTGTTCAAAAGAAAACATATGACTTGTATTTAAAGACCCATTTTCAGTTTTTGCGCTATTTAAAGTGTCAGCTACAATATGGCTCCTCGTGTAAACGATAAAAATCCAATAAAATGTAGGAAAAATTATTTTTTCGGCGTAAACTTGAAAGTTTATTTGCTAAAAAGAAAGCATAGTGCTTGTACTTGCAGCCCCATTTTGATTTTTTGCAAAATTTAAAATGGCGGCTACAATATGGCTATTTAAACACGTAGAAACGATAAAAATCCCATAAAATGTGCGAAAAAATTATTCTTCCGGCGTAAACATTTAAGTTTAGTTGGTAAAAGAAAGATTATGACTTGTACTTAAAGACCCATTTTGATGTTTTGCAAATTTCAAAATTACATTTAAATTGCGCGCCGACCGGTTGTTTTCATTTTCTTTTCAAAACGACTGTACTCTTTCGGATACTAATGTTAGTAGGCTAGTCAACGAAGAACAAATATGACCCTAACTTCGAAGTAATTCTAAATAAGCAAAATTGCTCATTTATAACTTCCAGGGGTGGATGTGGAACAACGAAAAAAATTTAAGTAATTGTTGAGCCTTGTGGATTTTTATAATGATGCAAAATGGTTTTAAAAACCACATTTTTTACTTTT
>NC_046664.1:140105677-140117581 GCF_010883055.1 Belonocnema kinseyi | reverse complement strand
GGGGTGGATGTGGAACAACGAAAAAAATTTAAGTAATTGTTGAGCCTTGTGGATTTTTATAATGATGCAAAATGGTTTTAAAAACCACATTTTTTACTTTTTCTTGATTTTCATTAAAAAGGTAAGTTTACGAAAAAAAAAGTTGTATAGGAATATGTTCGGCACTTTGTTCTGCGCAAATAAGGACCTGTCGACTTTGTTGTAATATGTTAACTATGTTAACCATTAATAGCAATGTTAACCATTTATCTAACAAAATGAGGTAAAGAAGAACTTTCGACAAAACTATTCTTGACTTATTGAATTATCAGTTTTGAGGCCAGTGAACTTAAATTATGTCCATAAGAATTTCTCTAGGTTACCTACCATCTCATATAGAAAAGTTTCGATAAACTAATTATTAATTATGTTGATGCTTGAGGATAGGGACTTCGTAAGATATTTGCTTGACATGTGTGTAAGATAACTGCAAAGTTTAAATAATTTTCCATGATTTTTTTTCATTAAAAATTAGTCAAATTTCTTTGAAAACTCCGAATTCCTACACTTGCTCCTGGCTAATAAGCACGGGCCGCTTTTGCCTCCTTTTTTTGCCTGCAATGGAGGAAAAAGGTCAGCTACTCCTTCTCATCTTTTCTACATAGATTTTAAAGTCTAAACCTTATACTTCTATAGGATAGGGCCTATAGTCCTATACAATTGTCTGTATTTTTCTGTAGATTTTTCCTTTTAAAGATAAGATTCTTTCAATATTTTGGGTTTGTCTTTGCTTGAGTTACATTGGCTTTCTTAAAATAATAATTTTTCCAACAAGCAAAAATTCAACAGTATAAATATATTTTATTGCTCCATCCTTCAATCATTAAAGCGATTTCATCATTTACAATTTTTACTTAAATTTAAGAAAATTTGGTGACACTTAATATATTTATCAAAGCCTGTGTGAAAATATGGATTTATATGAATTATTATTATTAATAAAAGTACCACACTGCAAAAAATAAAAAATTGTGCCACTTAGAAAGGTAAAATTACCAACAAAAAATTGGTGCAAGTTTACTACTCTGACTATAAGATTAATACCACTTGCAGGCTAAAAGTTCCAACCAATCTTGTAACTTTACCACTTTTAGAATGACAATATAGCAAGGCGTCGTAGAAGTACTATTTCTGCTTGTGAATCTGTGACTTTCAGAGTAGGTAATAAATGGACCTAATTTAGTAGTGTTGAATTTGTTGAAGCTGGTAAAAGTACAGAAACTGTTAAAAATTCCATTTTCCAACGTAATCTCACGGCCTTAAATTTGATAACTGATAACGCAGCGGACTTGCACAGCTCTGAACGTAGTTCAAGTACAAGTAATTGTAAAGTTTCAAACTTGCGCAGAATAATAAAAAAATGGTAAAATAAAAATTATGGAAAAAGTCTATTTACAAAATTGATAATAAATATTAAATAAGAATTTTTTAAATAAAAAAAACTGCTTTCCGATGCATTCCTTATTTGAATGGGAAATTTACCGTTTCTAGTTAAATTACCATTATTCATATTTCTCATGTAGATGTTACAGTTACCATGTTGAATAAAAACACGAATATTTTTGGTTAAAATACCATAACCTAGAATTCATAAGGCATTTGTAATTTTACAGAATCTGTCTGGAAATTTCCATAACCTAAAAGTTAACTTCCATACTGAAAGTGGATATTCGTTATTGTCAGTGAAAACATTACCTTTGGAGTAAGTCATAAACGGACCTACTCTGAAAGCGGTAAAATTAACAGAAGTTTTTTTACAGTGCACTTTTCAATACTGTTTCTAATTTCACGTTAACAATTTTTTACTCCAATTTAATGAAATTTATTATGACATTGAATAAATCTTTTCCAAAACCTCTGCAAGAATCTGGATCTAAATTAATTAGCCTAAGACCTCAAAATATAACCAATAGTAATAAAAGCTGAGAAATGCATTTCGATCACTTTTCAATACTGTATCTATTTTCACGTTTACAATCTTTTACAGGAGTTTACTAAAATTTATTTTGCAATTGAATATATCTTTCTCAAGGTCTCTGCAAAAATCTGGATTTAAATTAGTTAGCCTAACCCCTCAAAATACGCCCAATAGTAATAAATGCTTTCGAAATGCAATTCGACCACTTTTTAATACTGCATCTATTTTCACGTTTATAATATTTAATTGAAATTTACTTAAATTTATTATGACATCGTGAAAGCCTTTCTGAAGATCTCTGAAAAAATTTGGATTTAAATTAATTAGCCTAAGCCTTGGAAATATACCCAATAGTCATGAAATCTTAGAAATGCATTTCTACCAGTTTTAAATTTTGTGTTTATTTTCACGTTTACAATTTAAATCCAGATTTTTGCAGAGACCTTGAAAAAAGTCTATTCAATGTCATAATAAACTTCAGTACATTTTGGTAAAAAATTGTAAACGTGAAAATAAATACAGCATTGAAAAGTGGTTGAAATGCATTTCGAAAGTACCTATGACTATTACGTGTATTTTGAGGGGCGAGGCTAATTAATTCAAATCCATATTTTTGCACAACCCTTGAAAAAGGTCTATTGAATGTCATAATAAATTTCAGTTAAACATTTTAAACCTGGAAATAGATATAGTAGCAAAAAGGGATCGAAATTCATTTCTCAGTATTTATGACTCAAGGGTGTATTTTGCAGGGGAAGGCTAATTAATTTAAATGCAGATTATATCAATATAATTCTTATTTTCTACATAAAGAATACTCTAAACTAAACTTAAAAAATATAAGACATAAACTACTGTGCTAGAGTCTAGACTGCGCTCAAATATAGTGAGAAAGGGTCAATATGAATTTTTCGTCCTCAGCCCTGAAAATCTTGGACATCTGCTCTTTCGCAAGGCATCAAAGGAAAGTACAAGATTTAAAACTTCGTACTATTCCTATTGCTGCGACCTAACTGGGGACCAATCAGAAGCGGCCCGTGGTTATTAGCCAGGAGCAAGTGTTGGAGTTCAGAGGTTTTAAAGAAAATTGACATAGGTTCATTAAAGCCTACTTTTCTATAATAAAAAATGATGGAAAATTATTAAAACGATTATCCGTTCGTCGAATCGGAGGTCTAAAAGTAAATTTGGAATTTCGTTACACCAATCGTACCGAATTTTATATCCCTTTAGCTTTCCGAGTATAACTCCTTTATTCTAAAATTCCTTTACTGAAAAAATAACTTTGCACAATGGCGCTGTACTAAATACACTGCAAATTAATATGAGAAATTCAGTAATATCGAAAAAATTTTTATATTTCAATCAAGAATGTTCGGAAAAGTTGTGATATTTCTAACGCTACGAGCTACGAGCTGAAGCACCAAACTTTGAGCTCTCTTTTTCTAATTATTTATTATTATACGACGTTATATAGATATAAAATATACGAACTGTTAACATGAATATTAATAAAATAATTTTAAAATTAATTATTTAAATCGATTACAATTTCTCTTCGAGTAATATTTCGTTTTTTTCCTATTGTAGACTACTTTACAACTTTTTACAATGAAAGGAAACGTTTTTAGGTGTTTTAGACCATTTTACATCGTTTGAAATTGATATAAAATGTATTTGATAGTTTTTAGAGATTCTAGAACTCATGAACCATATTTTTAAACGTATTTTTTATGTCCAAATTTTATATTTCTAATAATAATTGATCTATTCCCTTTTTAAAAAGTATTTAGAAAAATATTTAAATATTTATATAAAAATTTCGTTTTATTTGCCAATTATAGAAAATATATTATAATAACTTTCGATTAGCAGGATATTCTAATTGATTGTTCAAGTATTTACCGTAATATTTCCTTCCCTTTCGTACATAGCCCGCACTGTACCAGCATCACTCCCAGGTCGTACAGGACCAAGAGTGCGTCATTGATCAGTGTGCCTACTATAGGTTTAAAAAATGTTGCCCTCTCTTCGTAAGATAGAATAAGTCAGCGAAATATGGCTTAAGAACATAACCAACTCCAATTCAAAGATAATTTCATTGCGAACAAATTCTCTATTCATAAAACCGTCTTAAATTTATTATTAATAAAGTTACAGTTGAGTGAATGAACAAAAACACGGTCAACAGCTTCAATTTCGCGACAGTGAACTTTGACTTCTTATATTTTGTTGAAAAATCAGTAGAAACAAAGCGAAAAAATCAGGGGAATTCCTTGACACTTTTTGTAAATGTAGGTGTCATGAAAACTGAAAAAATTTAAATAACTGTAGCTCACAGAGTTAATTTCAAATGAGCACCTTATCTCAGCTCCAATTTGTGTCCGAAAGCTCAGCCAATGCTTGAAATTAGTAAAAAAAAATGCAAATAATACAATGACATACGAAATAAAGTTTCAAATTTATTTAGTAACTCACTATTAGCAATTATTTGTTCTACGTCTTTTTCTTTCCACGCACATGAAAGGAGTCATCAGTATTAGTGTCAGTCGAGGGTCACCATTTCGCACTTTCCCCCAGCTACTTGATGACTGGAATGAGCTCGTATTTGTTTTTACGTTTCTAGAAGAGTTACTTTATTTCGTATGTCACTGTATTATTTGAATATTTTTCATTATTTAAATCTTTGGCTGAACTTTCTATCACAATTTGGAGATGAGATAAGGTCCTCCTCTATAATTAACTCTGTAAGCTGCGCTTAATTAACTTTTTTAATTTCTATGACACTTAGATTAACAGAAAATTTAAAGAAATTCGCCTGATTTTTTCAACTTGTTTCTACTGATTTTTCAACAAAATATAACATGTTAAAGTTTACTGTGGTGAAATTGATGCCGTTGACCGTGTTTTTGTACCTTCACCCAACTATAACATTATTCATAACACAGGACCACAAATAAAAAATATAAAAAATTGACCAAAACAAACTCACGTGTTTTATATGTATTTTAGGCGTTGAATCCAAATCCGCGGAGCATTAATCTCCAGCATGTCAGGATTTTTCGTCAATCGAGAAAAATGGCGGAAAATCGATTCTTCCATATGCAAAAACCTGATACAGCTCAAATACAAAAAATGTTCATCCTACAAATTAAAAAGTCCACAAACCACATAACTTACAAATTAAAAAGTCAAGAAACCACATAACCACAGACCCATAAAGCCACAAACCCCAAAACCTACAACCCCCTTGACCCAAAAATGTCCCCTCTCCCTTTCTTCACAAATCTTCCTAACTCTCCTACTTGGAGTAAACCCTACTTGTGCAAACTCTACACACAAAAACACTACATGTACAAATTCTACACTTACTAAAAATTCTCTTCCCTCCCTTCTCCCTCCTCTCTCATCCCATTTTCTTTCATATATCTCTTTGATCCCCATAAGCCAAAAATCTTCAAATCCTACATCCAGAAACATTATATATAAATAAATAGATATTTAAATCCTATATCAACATAACTCCCTCCTCATCCCTCTCGTCTTTTCCTCTCTGCCTCTCTAACCTTTACGAATCGTCAACCTACAAACTCCAAATACGAATAAATGCATAGTCTCGTGTCAAAAACAAACCAGAATAAAACACAGCCAGCTTCAATCATTTTTACGTCAATTCACTCTAACTCATCAAGTTTTTGAGATTTTTTGTCAAAAAACGGTGTTCTGCAGGGCTTTGAGCTCGCTCCCGCGCAATCTAAGTTGCACTAAGAGTCTCCATGTTATTTTTCATCGCGAAGTACAGCTTAGTTTGCGAGATTTATTGGAAAATAGGTAGCCCCGTATACTATACATATACATATCGCCAACATATGTAATATATTTATAGAGTGTGTTTCGTGGGGCCTTAAGGATATCTAAGAAGTAAAGGAGGAGAGAGTAGTAGGAAAGGGTGAAGGGAGAGAGAGAGAAAGAATTTGTGGATCTAGTGTTACATTCATGCACATCCATCGTTTTTTTGTAGAGTATGTAGTTTTACGTTTTTCTAGGTTTATCGTTTTTAGGAATCACAAAAGTATAGAGAAAAACAGACGGTGGAAAGTTGGAAGAGGAGCAGGGGGGAAGAGAGGTATGTAGACCACGGATATGAACATCTAGGGCACTTGTATCTTGAGTTTGTAGTTCTAATGTTTGTAGGTTTATAGTTTGTGGAGATCAAAGCAGTATAAAGAAGGAGTGATTTATTAGGGTAAGGGAATGAGAGAAGGGAGAGGGAGAGAGGATATGTAGATCTAGGATTTGAACATGTATGGTACTTATGCCTAGAGCCTTTTAGTTCTAAGGTTTTTAGGTTTACGGTTTGCGGGTCAAAGGAGTAGAGACGAAGAGAGATGGGGTGGAAAAGGGAGGGGCGAGAAGGAAGGGGGAGAGAGGATATGTAGATCTAGGATTTAAACATGTATGGTACTTGTGCCTGGAGTTTGTAGTTCTAAGGTTTGTAGATTTATGGTTTGTGGGTCAAAGAAGTATAGCGTAAGAGTGATATCGTGGGTGGGGGAGGGGGAGAGGTTATGTTGATATATGATTTAAAAATCTATTTATTTATATATAAGGTTTGTAGATGTTAGGATTTGATGATTTGTGGCTTATGGTGATCAAAGAGGTATATAGGAAGAAAAATTAGATGAGAGAGGAGGGAGAAGGGAGGGAAGAGAATTTTTAGTGAGCGTAGAATTTGAACATGTAGTGTTTTTGTGGGTAGAGTTTGCACAAGTAGGGTTTGTAGGTCTACGGTTTGTGGAATTCAAAGGGGTAGAGCGTGCAGAGTTAGGAAGATGTGTGAAGAGAGAGGTAGGGGAAATTTGTGGGTCAACGGTGTTGTAGGTTTGTGGTTTGAGGGTTTATGTTTCTGCGGTAATGTGGTTTGCTGACTTTTAAATTTCGAGAATGACAATTATTCAGTGATTGCTTTCAATGACTGATTCAAACTTTTTTAGATAGGTGAACATTTTTGAAATCTGTAGTAGGCTTAAGGACTACAATATGTGGCTAGCCATCATACAGTACATCTGTATTGTGTCACAGTTATGCCAGTACTGGTCTAACTCTTGGCTGCCAATGCTGGTTTTTCAGTACTGGTCCAGCACTTTTCTAGCATTGTATTTTGTATTACGTCATTACGGGCTAGTCAACTGTCGGATTGCCATTACAGGTGCAGTAATGCAACCATTTTTAATGTTGGTCTAAGCAAAAAATGTCCGATCATAGTTGCCATCATAGAGCCCTCATGGCTGCCTTCATATATTCAGAGATTGTCATTTATTCACCAAGCTCCAGATTAAACTCTTCTTGTTTGGTTTCAGCCCACCTCAAACAAGGATGAGACATCAATCAAACAAGAATATGAGACAAAAAGGATTTTAAATAGGTATTAAATAATTTAATACTTACAGAATTTTAAAAGATCTCTAATTATTATATTAAAACCGAGTAGCGCGTCTCTGCTACCTATTATCGATATTCTTGAGCGTGGCCCTAAATCAACCCTTTCACAAGTTTTATTTTATTTGTAGATGTAACTGAGATATTCTAACTTCCGTACATACTCGCACGATTCTTTTGTGTAGGCAAGCTCGTAATCTGGGCGTTGGCTGGAGATAATGAGAGACTGGCGAGGGTTTGTAACTTTTTACTATAAAGTTTATGACTGAAATCTTCTTCGTGGTCGGTCGTATTTATATGCGCGACCCCTCATTTTAGTGATGGGATATCGATATCGATTTGGTATCGATATCTAGAAAACGATATATCAAAGTCAATATCAATATTTTATCATAATTTCGATATTGTTTATGGTAGGTAGTTATTTTTTCGAAATTCGTGATTGTGAATTTGGTGCAAGTAGTTGTACAGATTTTAGGTGGCATTTATGAAAATTCCTTTCGTTTAAATTCGCTTCTACTTTTAAATGAGATAGAGAAAATAGAAAAAGAGAGAAAAGATAGTCCAAATATTAAAAATACATCATCCTTGGGAAAGTAGGGTTAAGAACTAAAATTTGAAATACCCGGATGATTTTTTAACAGTCCAGCCATTCCAATAATCAAACATGACACAGCAGGTGTTAAAATCAGGACATTCACTACCATGTTTAATTATTAGAAAGAACGGAGCCTTAAAAATACATGCGGGTCAAAAAAAATTCAGTTCTTAACTCTACTTCCCCCAAGTAGATGTGATATTTACACCTGGACTACCAGGTTTCATTATTAAAAAGACCGGACCTTTTAAAAACCATTCGTGCACCTTAGACTTCAGTTTTTAACCCTAAATCGATGAGGAAGTTGTATTTTCAATACATGGACGATCACGTTTAATTATTAGAAGAATACGCGACCTTTTAAAAATCATCCGAGTATCTTTAATTTAAGTTTTTAACCAAATTCTCGGAGGAAGATGTATTTTCAACACATGGAATACCCGCTTTTATTATCAGAACAAACGAACCCATGAAGAACCATCTATCTCATTATTTTCCAACAATTGTAATATTAATTTTGTATTAATGAATAATAGCTCGCTGTATTAAATGTTATTAAAAATTAAGACGACGCTACAAACTTTTTCTTCCTTTCTTTCTATGTTCGTTATTGCAATTAAAAGTAGAAGTAAATTTAAACGACAAAGGATTTTAATAACACATACCTAACTTCCGTTTGTATAACAATTTTTACCGAATTAACTTGAAATGCAGTGCTGGTAGTGAATTCGAAGGGAAGGACATTTTCAATAGGTCACAACGGCCAGCTGTGCATGTACCGCTGTTCAGTGGCGCGTCAGGGAGAGGAAATAAACGGAACGAAGGAGGCGACAAGGCGAGGGAGAGAGAGCTTGTAGCGCAAGTGAGGGGGAGGGTCTCTTGAAGAGGAAAAGAGACAGCAAAGAGAGTCCAGAGAAAAGCGCGCTAGATTGTCCCTTTAAAAAAAGCGTACGGGCACGCAGGTCATCCTCACCCCCTAAAAAAGGAGAAGCAGACAGAGAAGGACGCTTTTGGGGTGCTGATAGGCGAGATCAGATGGTCGAGGGAGGACGTATGGAGCACTATGAAGCAGATGGGAAGTATGAGAGAGGACCTGAGGGGAAAAGTAGAAGGATTTCAGAGGGCGGTGGTGTCGATAAGGAAGGAAAAAGAGGATGAAATGAAGCAGATATGGAAGAAGAGATTAATTTGTGGAAGGAAACAGCGGATAAAAGGCTTGAGAAGGTGGAGGGCATGTCGGAAATGGACGTAGTTGATATGGGAAAGTTAGGGTGAAGGGGAAAAAGGAGAATGAAGTGGCGGTGGTGGAATTGGAGAGCTGGGAAGAAAAATTGGGGGTAATGCGCAATAAAAATAGGATAAATGACAAAAAGGTTTTCATCGATCAATATTTTATTAGGTAGGAAAGGGATGTGTCGAGAATGCTAAGCATCAAGGCTAGGAACGGGTAGAGTATCGGAGAATATCAGTAAATGAGAAAATGTGGAGGAGTGTTAAAGGTGCTGCACTGTAAGGTAGCAGCTCGACCGGTTCAGACGTGGGTGGAGAGAAAGGAATGGGATAGAGTAGAGCCAAAGTTGCCAAGGGTGTATAGGTGGAGGCTACAGGAGGCGGTCAGAGTAAAGAGGGAAGGCAGGGCTAGTAGGGGTGTTATAAAAGGAGTTAGGCATAGATTAGAGGAAGAATTTGATAAAGAGCTGGAGAGGAAGGACATGCAAATGAGGGCAGTAAAAATAGGAGGTGTAACGTATAAGTTTATGACTGTGCACAACAAGGAGGGGATGGAAAGGGTTAAAGAAAGGGTGGAAGACTTACTAGGGGAGAGAGATGAGGGTATTGTGATACTGGGAGGGGGGGCCTTAATTCGATAATTAGGGGGAAAGAAGTCTTGTACCGGGAAGGGGAGAGATTTGAAAGGAAACTGGAGAATAAGTTAATAAATAAAGAGAGGGAGATTCTAAGAGACTGGATAGAGGACAGAAGCTGGACTATGTGATCATAAATATGCAAGGGTGGCAGGAGATAGAGAAATTTGCAGTAGAAGGGAGGGTGGAATCAGACCATCAGCCATAGCGTTTGTGAATAAGGGGGATGGTGGCGGCAGGCAGGGTGGGGAAGAAAGATCGTTAGGGGAGAGGGTATAATAGAAGAGAGAGGCGATAGAGAAGTATCAGGAGAAGTTAGGAAACGTAAGCTTCGAGGAAGAGTCGGTGGAAGAAATATGGGAGGATCTGAAAGAGAAAGTTTAAGAGTATGTGCAAAAGAATGTATTTAGAAAGAAAAAGAAAGGAATGGTGAAGCCGTGGTGAGATAGGGAATGTAAAATGATGAAGAGTAAGGTGAAATGGAAGTAAAGGCAGTGGAAGGAAGGAACTGCGAAATGAGAGGAGTACTTAGAAATGAGGAAGGAGTTCAAGGTGACGTGTAAGAGAAAAAAGGAGAAAAAGGAGCTGAAAGAGGAGTTGAGAAGTGTTAACATAGAAGATGATGTGTGGAACATAATTAATAGGTTTTAGGAAAAGTAGGGTGAGGATAAGAGACAAGATCGGGAGTGACGAACGGAGGGAATTTTTTAAAGATTTATTTCAGAGATCAGCTGCACGAAAGAAAGATAAATGAATTAGAGAAACTAGGGAGATAGAAACAGCGGATTTGATTGACGAGAAGATACTGAAGAAGGGGGTGAACGTACCACTGTACGATCAACAAAATATACGCAATGTCGTTGGCCGATAGGACGCAAAAGGATGTAGAAGGGAAAGGAATATTGCCGGAGACGCAGGCGGGCTTTAGGGAGGGAAGGAGTACTATTGACAATATTTATGTCTTGCAGCACGTAGTGGATAGAGAACTAACCAAAAAGGGTGTCAAAGTGTAGACGTTTTTTGTATATATAAAAGGCACGTTCCCTTCGCTGGGTAAAGGGGGTTGTAGGAGGCAATGGAAGAGAGAGGAGTGGAGAGAGGCCTGATCAAAAGGGTAAGGGAGATATATGAGGAGACAAAAGGGTGTCCGCTTAGCCTAACGCTTTTTGCAATTTTAATCGCGGATATGGAAAGTAAGCTAGCGTTCGGAGTGGCAAGAGTTGTTAGAGTAAGAGGAGTCAGAATAAGGTCACTCGCATATGTAGATCACATAGTGCTGTTAGCAAAGAGCGAAGAGGCTCTAAAGGAGATAATGAAAAGGTTAAGAAGATACTTGGACGAAAATAGGTTAAAGTTTAATGCGAACAAGTCGAAGGTTATGATGTTCAGGAAGCAGGCGGAAGAGATAAGGGAGGGGCGTGGAAGTGAAAGGGAAAATCAATACAGGAGGTGAAAGAGTTTGTGTCACTAGGCTTCCTGTTTCTTAGGAATAAGGGAGTAAGCTGGTTAGGGAGCGTTGGTCGGAAAATCAGAACAGACGTAGGGGTGCGAAGATGGGAGAGAGCACAATATTTGTGTGCGAAAGGAGAACAAGTAAGTCAGGAACTTATAATAGGTTCTGGATTTCTAGAGAGAAGAGGATATGGGAATTTTGCGGGAAGGGGGATGCGAAAGTGGAGCACTGGTTGAGGGAGTGTGAAGAGGTGGAAACGAGTGGAATTAGCATGAAGGCGTTGTTGCATGAAAATAAGCACAAAAAGACATTAGCATGGGTGAAGGGGTTGTTGGGTAAGATGGAGAAGCAGAGAAAGAAGGAAGAAGAGGATTGGAGAAGAAAAGATTGTAAATAGGAGAGGAAGTAGGTGTAAGAAAACTGTTAAGATTGTAAATAGTAGATAAATATTAAGATGCTAGCCGCGGAGGCAGAGGCTTACAGTGTGAGGGAAAGCGAGAAAATAACAAGGGAATTTTTTTAGGCTAGCAGGCCGAAAAATAAACGTTTATCTATTCTATTCTATATATGTATATTTACACACACATGTTTA
>NC_046664.1:140096694-140105577 GCF_010883055.1 Belonocnema kinseyi | reverse complement strand
GTGCTGTACCCAAAATAATCCTGTTATGAAGACATTCAAGACTCAATATTCCGCGACGCCCTTGACGGCGTGAGATGTACAGTCGCGCAAGGGAAGACTTAACGAGATAGATAAGATTTGAAGCATTTGGCTCGCCCCTAATACTGAAGTTAAGTTCGAGTGTTTCAGCAGCCCCCTCCACTACTTTGCACAGAATCGCTCCTGGGCCCACTTCTTCGTGCTTCCTGACCAATTGAAGAAACGGGTCTCTTCCATTTGCGACTCTATGTGCTGTACCTTTTCGAAAACGGCATCAATCTCTCTATGCACCTCACGATTTGCATTAAGTTTTAAATTATTTTTTCTTTTTTATAATGCAAATCAATGCAAAAGCCAGATCAACTGATTGGCGTGCTACCTGTTGGATTAATTTCATAGAGATGTCCTCTTCGGATCGTAAGGGAATTACTACTTCATACACATACACGGTCGATGCAGAGGGTTGGTTAAAATTCTCCTAAATTCTGTCATATTCTCGGTTATATAACCCGAATTTATATTCGCAGGAATTGAAGAACTCTATATATGTGCGCTCATGGCAGACCTGGGGGAACTGAAATCATGCGCAGCCCTGCGGGCGGTATATTTAATTTTGAAATATTGTAGTTATTAATGTTGTCAATAATTTGTAATACCGCTTAATGATATCGTTGCATAACGCAATTGAAGTACACCGTAACATCAATAAATGACATGATAAATCAATCAATGACATGATGAAAATTATTGCACAAATGGAATAATTTGTGCCATAAGTTTTGAGGTTGGGTTTTTTTGGCGGTTCATCGTGAGCAACTTTTCACAAGCATTTATTGCAGAAATGCTTGCACCACTTTTAATGCATTTAGAGACTGCATTTTCACATTAATTTGTGCACATAAATAACAATTTGTACTTCCCTACCGACAAAAATCTCTCAATATTCACTGAAATTTTCAGGCTCAACGAAGATTCGGAGAAAGTCACCGCAGGCACTCAGGTAGATATTTTTGAAAGTCCAGGTAGCTCGTTTAAATGGTCTGAAGGCTTTAAAATGTCCTTTCCGAAATTAAAATAAGAATACGATCATAAATAACAATCAGAAACGCTATTTTAATAGAGTAGCTGACACTTACAGAGGGTCCTTTGTTAAGCTTTCGGGCTAAAATTTAGAAATAAATTATTCTAATTTCAAAGTTCACAACCTAAAACATAATAATTTGGAATTTACGGGTTTTTATTATTTCAGATATCTAACTTTTTTTTAAAAGAGTTTTAAAATTGGAATAAATATAACGTATCTCGCAAATGGAATGAGATACGCCAAAACAGACAACATTTTTTATTCAACTTTAAAGTAGTAAATTAGTATATGTATAAGTGACGAATACAATACGACCATTATATAACCGTCGAATCTCTCTGAAAATGACCCAAATCTGTAAAACTATCTCTAGAGACGAAATAATTCAAATCGAGCCTTAAGATAGCCTGAAACGGGCCAGGCTTAAGAGAATATTCTGAGATTTTTTAATGGTAGGGTTACCTTATTCTATTATTATTCTATTCCGTGCCTATACCAATGCGACTAGGCTACCAAGTAGACCAGCTGAAAGGGATTAATAATCAAAATTTAAAATTTGTAAATTTTTGTAATTACCTACGAGAAGGTTAGAAATTCAGAATCTATGGGTTTCGATTATTTCAGATATCTAACTTTTTCTTTTGGATGTTTAAAATTGGAGTAAATATAACGTATCTCGTAAATGGAATGAGATACGCCAAAAACATTTTTAATTCAACTTTAAAGTAGGATATAAGTATAAAAGTTATAGTTATAAATATGTGTAATAAAAAAATTATAAATTAAACAAGTGTTAATAATTTGAAGAAAATTTTAAAAAGGGAGTCGGTTTGGTTGCGGCCGGGTACTGTAGTAGCCCCATGGCTTCACAGAGTGGTTTAGGCCCAGTGCCGTTCACCAGTCCTTTTTAGTACTTTTTCAACGGCAGGGTCACATTCTCATCATATAGATGGAATGTCTTAGTTTTGTGTGATTTTGACCCTATGCAGTTTTCTTCAATTTTCAACATTTTGAGACCCCTGGGTCAGAAAAAATAGATTTTCAGAAAATGTCTGTCGGTCTGTCTGCCTGTCCGTAGTCTGACGACAAGATAACTTTTGAAGCAATTTTTTAATTTAAAGTTGATTTTGCACACTGGTTTGTCCCTGCCGATGAAAACGCACTGAAAAAGCAAAGAACCCACATTGGTCAGTGCCTACTCAGTGCTGTTTCTTCAGCACTACCTGTCCCGCTAGTTTTATATACCTGGCTTCCCCTTCAAGTGTCCATTAAAATTTTTAAAATGCTATTTTACCCAATAAATCTAGCCTGTGAATTCTTTGAAAAGGTGTGTTAGTAGTATATACTTCAGCGTTAGTGAAAATCGGTGTGCCTATGCTAATGCCACTAGGCTGCCAAGTAGACCAGCTGAAAGGGATTAAAAATCAAAATTTAAAAATTATAAAATTTTGAAATTATTTACGAGGTTAGAAATTCTGAATCTACGGTTTTCGATTATTTGAGATACCTAACTAATCGAAATTTCAAATTTACAGCCAAACAATGCAAATAACAGTGAAATGGTCCACATGAAAATTTCCCGTCTCGAATAAACCTACAAAATTGCTCTTTAAAATTTTTCAGTGGCACCAACAGTTTGTTTATATCTATATTTCACTCCTAAACTCATAAATCACTGAGATTCTAATTTAAGGAAGCCAATTTTTAGTCTTTAAGACAGTACAAATCTTATAAAATCTAATTGCAAAACAGAAGCGAGTCATCGACACAGAAGGAATCCCGAAACGATGCCAATGCCTCGAACGAAGATTCGCATCCTCAGTTATCAGAAATAATAAAGTTGATGCTTGAGAGAGAAGAAAATGAACTTGAGTAAACTAAAAATTTTAATTAAAACTAAAACGTTTCTAGTAAGAAGGGATAGGGAAAATCCACCAGTGTACAGAAATTTTGTTATACACGTAAGATTCACGTAAGAACAGATTGTATGTACAAATATAATATAAAAGTAGCATTGTAAAGGAATGACAGAAGAAAGCACGAAATAATTAAGCGTGTGCGATTTACCAAATGTCAACATACACACACTATCAAACTGCAATAGACCGGCGTTACCGTAAAGACAAGGCGCACTAGGAAATGCTCCGCGTAAACCATTGTGCTGGTGCGTAATATACTTTTTTCCTCTTCTTCATATGCCAGCCATTCTCCACTGGACGACCACTCACCATCACCCAACTTTTCCAAGCATCCGTCGCTCTGACTACCCTTCAGAGCGAGAAAACCTAATAGGCCACCCTAATAGCACGTAAAGTTTCCGGGAACCTGCCTGGAACGTTCCGCGGGAACATTCGTTATCTCGTAAGCCGTAAGAGATATGTAAAAATAGATGTAATTTTTTAATTTTGAGTACTGTATATACTACATTGTAATATGGTATCTATATCATAAACTGAAATTAATTTTGACCAATCAACTATGGTCGATCGGATATTCACTGATAATAATAACAATAACGATCATTTATTCTTTGAAAGTTCCAGTGGAATGTTCCTGAAGCGTTCTCAAGTGGCGAACATTTTACACGCGAAGGGGACGTTCCTGGAATGTTCCGCGCTACTAGAGCTATAACTTTCGTAATAATAAATTAATTTTGATGGGACAAGAAGTTAAATTTAAAATCATTCCGTATAATAACAAGGGTATATTGAGGGTATATTGAGGCTTCGAAAGTAGATTTCGAAATCTAAAATTCCAGAACACTTCCCTTAATTAGGGAACTGCGAAGTTGACGCGAGACGTAAAAGCAAATCTTGGCTAACAAAGTGAAATTAATTTTTTGCATGCCACTGAGGGCAGATTCTTCCTTAAATCCGCTTAACAGTAATCGGTAAAAAAAAAAGAATTTGGTCACTTGCAACGTAAAAATTCCAGGAATGTCGTCACGATTCGAAAGAGAACCATTAACAAGAGAAACGACAGGGACACTATTTGATACGTCTAAATTGGAATGCGACTTTAATTGATTTGTTTTGACCATTTGGGGGTAGCAAGAATATAAATAAGATCATGAATAACAAAGATATGGGAATAGTTTGGACCATTTATTTACTCTCCAAAGAGCTTCTTAGCCCTCACATGAGGGCAAAATAATACGCTCCCACGAAATAAAATTAAACAAAACCTTAGATTCTGGCAGTTTGTGCTTTCTTCCGCGATCTACAATTTTATTCAGGAATGCTTTAGAATCAGAATTCGCGTGAAGTGACAATTGACATTTCAATGAAAATTAACGGGTTGTAACAATGTCATTAATAAAATTAAAATTTTCACAGAAAAATATTTTCATTACTGATGTCGGTTTAAATTTTTTTTAGAAATTATATTGAATTAAAATTTTCTCATAACTTCTCACATAAAGCAAATGTATGTTTGAAAGAATTCGACTTTTATGTATTTTGTTTAGTTATTTCTTGCTTTGTTTTACAATTTTTCAGCAGAGTAAAAAAATATAACGTAACATGTCGATTTTCTAAAATTTGAAATCATCTTTAATAATGTCGAGCGCGAAGCGCGAGTTTCATGATAAGACTGTATTCCTCAAACCCGAAGGAGTTTTAAGAAAGTTATATCTACATCTTCGCTCAATGTCTAAGCATAACAATAATTTAATGGATAAACCAGGGCCGAGCGCGAAGCACGAGGCACATTTATCGAACGCGAAGCGCGAGAACTATCAGCCGCGCGCTCCAGCTTGCAAGCCGCGCGCGTAGCGCGCGATGAGAGCGTACCCGCTCGGCGGGCAGATTAAAAAAAAATAGAATTCATTGAGACATAACTGGCATGACTTTGCCAGCCCATAATATCAATGCTATCATACTAACAATTTCAAAGTTCACTACGGAAGTCAGATTTGCTGCCGGAAGTTCCTATGCTAGCTTCACTCCCGTGAATAACTAGTTACGACTTTTTTGTTTCTTGTTCACAAGCTAGTTTTGACGTGTATAGAAAGTGTCTCCCATGGTGTTAAGAGGAAAAATTAAAATTAAGGCGGAAATTTCAAACCATATTTAATCTTTCATATTAGGATTAAAACAAATTTCGTATTTTCTGATATAAAATTAAATTGAACTATTTTATTTGAAATTTTGTTTTTGTTAAAAAATTAATTTACACCTTATATTGATGAATCACATTTATTTTAATTTTCTAACTCACTTTGACATTAATCAGGAGCGGCTGAACATGCACGGTATGTATGGAGTACTCCATACATGGGAAGATTCTATGTATAGAACTTAATAAATGGGAGTCTCTGTAATATGTAGATTAATTAACAATTTAATTTATCAAAATACAAAACGAAGTACAGTTTTCGCAATATTATGAATAAAGGACACTTTTTCCTTCGAATAAACATTTTTTCTGTCAAATTTTGAGAATTTCATTCCCCCCCCCCTCCACCCACGGCCATCAAAACTCCATACATAGGGCGAAACTGTTCCGTCGTCCCTGATGATAATCATATTCTTCAAATAAGGCACTTTGAATTTTAAGACCACAATTTTTCTTTATCAATTTAGCAACGTCTTCAACAGGTGTATCAAGTCATTTACTACATTCTCTCTCAGTAATTAATATATTCCTTTCTTTTTAGTTCAAAAGCATTTTTATTTCTTATTTTAACAAGTATTCAACAAAATCTTTAACAAGACTTCAGAGTAAAATATACACTTGTTTGTTCAAAATTTATCATTATTCTCACATCTATAAGTTCATAAAAAAATGTAGGCATTACCTTTTGCAAATTTATAATTATCACAAAATATTTTATGCATGCCAATAAGAACTACGACATGTTTAAAAAAAAGATCATACTTACTATTATTATTACTACTGTTTCTATAACTATTATATTTACAAATATTATCACTTCTACAATAATTTCATACTTACACTAATTACTTAAGGCGCTTCAAATGGCTGGCCAATTCGGTAGGGGCAAGCTAAATCTCCAAGCTTGAGTTGTTGAACGCCATATTTTAAGCACATAATCTAAAGGCAATTATACCCGTCGGTTTAAATCGCTTTTTCCCGAAAATGTCCCTTTTGTTTTTTTTAAATGAACATGAAGTATATTTTCTCGCTTGAAAGTCGCGCGAGCTAAACAGTTACACGGTAATATAGTGATATTTTAAACATATAATATATAAAGGCAATTGTGCCTGATGTTTTTTGCAACTGAAAGTGGAGAGTATTATTTTTCGCTTGAAACTGGCGCATCTGTGTATGTATATGTATATGAATGGGAAGCTGGTTTTCGTTTTTAGAGAAAATAAATTCGTAATTCAAATATTCATGTGCCACCAGGCACTTCCAAATCATATTTCATTAACATGAGAAAATTTTTGAATTTCTAAAAATGGAACACATGTTACATACAGGGCTTCATCGAAACATGCGAAGTTTTGTAGAGATTGAAGACAAGGGTATACGAACGGAATCCATACTAATAACTGTTATTTTTAACGCCCCCCGCCCTGTAGCGCCGCAAATATGAACTAGAAATAAAAAAACTAAATTAATTGTTGAAATAAATTTAAATTATTTCAACAATTATTTATTCCCAATGTTCATGAAATCGTTACCGCCGGTGTGGGGGAGCGAGGAATCAGCAGGTCCTGATCCAACGTTAAGTTTACTGACCGAAAAAAGGGATACGAAGTATAATCAATAACAGCTGCGACTTAATTATCACCATTGGGTTTCACTTACTTGAATCCTCGTTAATTTATAATCCAATAAATCCAAAAAAATGTTTTGGTTTGGTTGTGAAATTTGCCCAAATGTAGGCTCCGGGAGTGACGACTACGATTGCTCTTCTAGAACAATCGATCCCGACGCAACTGGAGGTGTAAGTGGTCCGACTCGTCACTTCCCGCAACACCAAAAGACGATCGAGTCAGGAAAGTCATTTCAAAAAATTATTAACTAAACTCAAAGAGAGAATACAAATTACCCTTATTGAAGCTACCGTGCAGTAGGAAAAATCACCCACTTGTGGAAACCAAAGTGAACTCGCCAAACTGATGTGATCCTCACAAAGGTCAAGATCAAACTAACTTTAGAAAAGAGGGAAGGAGCCTCTCATGAGAGCGAGATACGCTGTTATCTGCCTCCCCAATCAAGCGGAAACAGAATAGCCAAACTCAAGACTTGAGTAAAATGCACAGGTAGTATAAACATTAGAGAATAATACTATTATTCGAATCCAAAAACGTCTTTAATGAGCAAAACAAACATCGAGAAACATTATTATTAACACCCGAAAAATATAAAAAATAATCGTATTTTCTTATTGAAATGTAATAGTTTGCAAATGCTTGGAGTTTTACATTTGATTTAAAACATTATATAATTGTTTAAACAATTACTTTTTTTATTTACAAAATTTCTCAAAATTGAGCAAGAGTTGTCTACTTTTTTCTCAAGTTGGATTCCTAAACTACACTTTGTTAAACATTTGAATAATTTTCATAAATTTCTTTTATAGGCAACAAATCATAGCATAAATCATAAGCACAACAAATCTCTATTTTAAAAAAAAAATTTATTTTCCCAAGCATTTTTTTTCGACAATTAAAAAAAAATTCAAATAAAATACATGACATATAAGATTATTTCCTGACTGAATAGTGTATAAAAAATGTATTAACAATTTTTTAATTGTTTAAAGGAATATCATTTGTTTCAACAATTATTTTTCCAAAAATGTTTTTCAAATTGTATGTTCTGAATGAAACATAATATATTTTTTTCTTAACGTTCTTTAAATTGAGTATGGATGGTTTACATCATTTTTGGCGCACTATTCGATCGATCATATAAGTCGTAATACAATTTAAATATAAAATAGCATTTATTATTGCATTATTTATATTGTTACAATATTACTATTTTCTGAACAACATTCATGAGGACAAAGTACTATATTTTAGGTCATTTATAATAATTAAAATGATAAAAACATAACTTTAGTTAACTTTTCATAATCAGTAATCATTTGAATAATAAAACGCATAATACAAGTCAATTTTGAAATTGAAGAAAAAATTGAAAGTTACGAAAATATTAAACGTTTGAAACCAAGGAGCATAAAACAATTATTCATTAGAATGGATGAAGAGCGAACATTACCTGCAAGGCTTAACAATTAATAAACATTTAACCGTAGTAAATGATACTGCTGAAAGTGATATTACATTAATATCAAGCTTTAAATGCTTGATACGATTTTAAACATATTTTTTGTAAAACAATTGTTTAAACAAATTATATTTGTTTAAACAATTAACAAATTGTTAATACATTTTTTATACACAGAACATTCAGAAAAATAATTGGATGTGTTCTATTTTATTTTATTTTTATTTCAGTTATAGAAAAGAATCTGCTAGAGCAAATAAAAATTGTTTAAAGAAATAGAAATTTCTTAAAAATTAGAAGAAATGTATCAAAATTATGTAATTATTCAAGAAAAAGTTGTTTAGGATACCGATTTGAGAAAAATTGGACATCTCTAGCTCAATTTTAAGATATTTTGTAAATAGAAAATAATTGTTTAAATAATTTACATATATTCAAACAATTAAAGATTGTTTAAAAAGTCATAGGAAATATTCGAATTGTCCAGCGGTAAATATTGGTATGAAAACGACGACAGAAATTACTAAAAATTATCAATAATACGTAAAAATGCTTTATTTTTGGGTTATATTTGG
>NC_046664.1:140080390-140096684 GCF_010883055.1 Belonocnema kinseyi | reverse complement strand
TGGGTTAAAAATTTTTAGTGAAAAATATTTTTTTATTTTCTTCTCCTAAAATTTTACTTAAGTGTACTTAAATGTGGCAATAATGATTTTTTTCCTGTACGCGGAAACTGTAAATGTTAAAAATTCAACATATTTAAAATTTTTAATTACAATTTTTATTTCCTTCACGTTCCACAGTTCAAAAATTTTTTGCTAACATATTTCTTTTGATAAGTCGTCAATAATTGATAATGAATGCACGTACGGATACAGTCATTTCATAGTGAAAATTGTGTGAAGAGACCAAAAAAATTATATTATACTTATTTACTGGATCGTAGAAACTTATTTTAACCCTTAATTGGCACTGTGGGTGAAAATTACGCTAAAAAATATTTGAGCTCAAAAAAAGAACACTAAATTCGAGAAAATGGACCATGTGGCGACATTTAGCAGTAGATGATATCACTAACTGAATATACAATAGGTGAGCATAGAGCGGCAGGCGTCAGTGTCCTTTGGGCTGTCACTCAAAGTAGTCTCCAAAAATTGCGGGGGTATTAATTACCCCATGTGCCATCAGTGAACAAAAAAGTTATTTTTTTCAAAAATTTTTGCTAGTTATTTTTGTGATTTTTGATAAATTTCCAACGTAAGTATATCATCTTAAGAAAAAAAATTTTTGTATTCATTATTTCATAGTTTCTTGTTTTTCTAGATGACAGAAACCTTAAATTGACAGGTTGCTCGTACAGGCGCCCAATGTACCATATGCACCGCGCAGGTATCTGCAGCGATTGTTCAGGTCAAGATGGAAATTGCTAGGTTAAAAAAGTTTTATTTAAAATTTTATTTAGCTACTCAAAAATTGAGGATTCATTTTGAAAAATAAATACCTTTTTTGAAATTATCAATATCACAGTAATTTTTTTCTTCAACTATAGTATCTCAAGCATGTACTCATAAATTTTTAGCTGAAAATATTCAAAATTACGCGAGTTACGATTTTTTAAGTAAAAAAAAACGGATTTTTTCCTTTTTTCCAAGAATTTTGTTTACTAACTTAATTTGAATAAATCACTATAAAACAATTTGACTTTGAAAAAAATACTATAAATGACATTAGATAATTTTAGTGTGCAATAATATTAAATACAGGCAGCGTGAGACTCGATTCAGTACGCTCGGTTATTTATTGTCCCGCAGTGCCAGTTTCGTATATTGACAACAGTGGCAATTAAAGGGTAAATATGTCGATTCCAAAAATACTGACCCCTGGGGAGTAACTTAGGAAGACAGTCAAGCCCCCTGATTGCCGCTCTTGCCCCACGCCGATTGTCTACCCCCGTGTACTGTACACAGCACGCCAGTTTCAAATGAGAAAAATACTAAATCGTCTTTTGGCTTAAAAGTTCAACAACTGGGATACCTTTTTTCCTTCTTGACTATTTGAAAAATTCATAATTTTAGTTAAAAACTCATCTTTTTAGTTGATAATTGTACTATTTTATTGAAAATTCTTTTTCTTAGAAATTAATTTTTTTAGTGAAAATGTATCTTGCACTACTTTTGGTAGCATCTTCATTCGTTGAAATATCTACTAGTACATTTCCCGTCTAAGATACATATTTGCAGGTTAAAAATTCAACTAATTTGTTAAAAATTGATATATTTGTTCGAAAATTGAACTCTAGTTGAAAATTTAAGTATTTTTCTGAAAATTCTTTTCTCTTGTTCTAAGATGTACACTACTACATTTTTATTGAGAATTCATTTTTTTCAATGCAACTGTCTTTGGTTAAAGATTAATTTTTTTTTAAATGTGACCATTATGTTTGAAATTTATATTTGTAGGTTGAAAATAACAACTAATTTCAAAAATCCGTCAATATGAACAATAACAATTTTTAACAGTCAAAAACTTTTATAAGGTACACTATAAATAATAAATGAATAAAGAAATGAAAATAGAAACTATGCCCAACCTTCGGACCTCTCCCCTATTTATTTTAGCGCTCCGCGTTTGAACGGTTAGACGTTTAAACAATTCGAATTATTTCTAAGCTTAACTGTTTAAAAATTTAACCTGCACACATTTTTTAAATTTAATTTAAGCTAACTTAGATCTCTCAGTTTTTCAGGTGAATATTCAAACCAGACATATCTCAGACAAAAATACTGTAAAACAGGGAAAATAAAGAGATTTTTCGCGTAAATAAGGGAATGAATTCTTTTCAATAAAATAAGCGTAGCTACTATATCAAATTCAATATAAAACACTTTACATTTATTAAATTTTCATTTAAAGTATTGCACTTTCAACAAAATAGTACTTTTTCTCACTTTTGAGTTGGATGTTGCAAAAAAGGGCTTAAGACAATCTCAGGCTACCGCGGCCTACCTGCCCTCTCAGTAACCTTTTTCTATTGTTCAGCGGTGGTTTGGACCTCGAAGCGCTGTGGCTCTCAACTGGCACCTTCTACATCATGTTACAGGGGTACATTTAAATGCAATAGAGTGTATATGCACTTTTTTGCGCCCTACAATGGAGGTCGAGTCGAGGGCGCGTTGCCGTGTTAAAATGTTTGGCACCTGTAATGCACAGTAGCGTACGTTACTTAAAGAAGTTTTTATAATATTTATACTAAATTAAATATGTATTGAGTCTAATTATGAATTAAACATGCGGATTTCTTTTTTTATTATTTAATAAATATTAATATTTATAAATATTTTTATATTTAATTTTTATATTTAATAAATTTAATAAAATAGATAAATTTTAAATTAAAAGAGGTAAATATACAGCAAAATATTAAATAGTTTTATTGACAGTTAAAAAATCAGTTTCTAAAATAAAATAAATGTTCAACGAAATAGTTGAATTTTCAACAAAACAAATGAATTTTCTACCTGAAAGATTAAGCGCCTTAGAGAAAATGTATGCAAATGGATAAACATTTCTGTTACTGTGCATTGCAGTTGTCCAACCATTTTAACACAGCAACGCGCCTCCGACTCGACCTCCATGGTAGGGCGCAACTAAGTTCATACACTATTCCATTTAAATGTACCCCTGTAACATAATGTAGAAGGCGCAAGTTGAGAGCCACAGCGCTATGAGGTCCAGACCAGCGCGGCCCATTAGAAAAAGGTCGCCGAGAGGGTAGATAGGCCGCGGTACCTTGAGATCGTCATAAGTCCTTTTTTGCAACATCCACCTCGTAAGTGAGGACTTCAATGCCTCTAAATGATATGTGAATTACTTTAATCCAACAGACTATGCGAGAGTAATAATGGACGCGCATGCGCACTTCAGAGATGCGTAACATTGTACACTGGCAAAATAAAAATATTCTTTAAAGAATGTCAGTACCTCGGGATGCATTGTAGAAGTGGAACTTCCAACGAATATTTAAGTGGAATAAATTCATGGAATTCACGGACTACGTGAAATTCATGGAATTCCGTGAATTACTTGTAAAAGAGTTTGAAATAAAAAAGCGCTAAATAATTTTCTCGGATGGTTTTTGCACAAAATAGCGTGTGACACACTTACGCACAGGCGATTACTACTCGTGTGATTGCAGCATTTGCGTTCAGTTCTTCGCACTCGTCTACGTTTTCGCACTGGCTTCGCTCGTGCGCTACCCCCTATCTCGTGCTTCCAGCTTGCGGCTGATGCTGCAAGTTTCACACTCTTCGGCAATTGCCTATTTTGTGCACTTGCATCACAAATAGCTATAACTTCGATTAATTTTAATTGCACACGGCTTCGCATTGGTACTATATGACGATTCAAAATAACTAATTGTGCAACTCTAAATATTTTAAGGCAATTTTCGAAATAACCTCTCAAGTTTCGATGCGTATAAATTTGCATAGAACTACACAGAAAATAATCTCGACTGCAGTAGAGTTCAAATATGAATCAATTTCGTGTGCGCACTCAGATAGTTTTCCACTTGCGACGCACAGTGAGGGAAAAATAGACAAAATTCGCTAGCCGCCACATTTCTTTATCGATCCAAATAAAATTTTGTGCGAATACCGAGAAGACTTTTCTGCAGAGAAGACAACACTTTTATTTTTATTAGTTACATATACATATAGAAGGATATATCACTTTATTCATTATGTTTCAGTCATGCCACACATCAGTTAATAATGACTAAGCTTAAACTAAACTACTTTAATGCAAATAACATACCACAAACTGCAAGCCAACAAACTCCAATCCCACAAAACCCAACCCTACATATCCCAAACCTAAATATCCCAAGCATACAAATCCCAAGCCAACAAATCCCAAGCCTACAAACCTCAATTCCACAAGATCTAATTGCACTTAATCCTTAACCTACAAAACCTAATTTAACAATTCCTGAGCTCACATATCCTAAGCCCACAAACTCCAAGCCTGCAAAACCCAACCGCACATATTCCAAACCTAAATATCCTAAGCCCACAAAACCCAATTCCACAAAACCTAATTCCACAAAATCCCAAGTTAAGTTTAATCTTAGTCATTATTAACTGCTGTGCGTTATGGCTCAAACATAAGGAATAAAAAGATGTACCCTTTTCTATGTACATTTAAAGAATAAAAATTAAAACTTCCTCTTCTCTGGACGTGTACGTTAAAGGCGACAGTCTTCTAAGTAATTAAACCAAAATTTCATTAGGGTCGTTGAAGATTTGTGGCGACTAGCGAATTTGGTCAATTTTTGATCCTACGACGCATGAGCAGGTTATATATTCGCTGGTTTTTTTTCACGGATGTCAATTGTGAAGTTTTTATGCCCAGGCATGACTGTAATCATTCGATGGGAATGTTTGAATGTCTGTATACCTTTAATCTCTACAATCGGAAAGTTGGTAAAACTTGGGAGGTGTGTTTCTGCATTTTTCATATCCTCTTGCCAAATGTCCAGGAAAATAAAAGGCGTTTTAACAAAGGCGAATGCAGCCGCATGTTATTAGTAAGCGTGACTAAATTTATGCTATAAGTTTAAGCCCACCTTAGTAAAATAAAATTTTGCACATACCAAAACCTAATGGAGTCTTTTGGCGATATATGTGTTCATAATATCGGAGTTAAATTCTGCTTTAGTAACGATGACGATCCGTGTATCTCTTTCACGGGGGGTTTAAAAATAAAAAGGCATAGTAAAATGAGTATTAATAATAATACTGGTTATATATTCGATACAGTACTAAATTACAATTAAATATAAAGAAAAACGTATTACAATACAAAAATCATTCCATAAAGAAGCTTTACAGTATGTAATAATAGTACTAATAATAATTTTGATTGATTTTAAATCACAGTAAAATATAATGGTACAGAAACATAAATTCCAAAAATGTTGATGTAGCAAAATATCATTAAATTGAATAATTAATAATTATTGTTGTAAAGTTGATTGGTAACATAGAAAAACATTATCGGAAAGACATTCTTAGTTCATTCCGTAAACAAATTGTGCTTATTAATTAAAAAATATGTAAACTCTTCATATGTTTATATACTTTGTTTAAATAATGAAAAAAAGTCTTCAATTTGTAGGGCATTATATAAAAAAGTCATAAGAAAGATAATTCTAGTTCATTTTCCTAAAAACTTGTGAATATTCTTTCAAAAGTAGCCATTCTCAAAATGTTTAATGTAAGTGTTTCATTAATTAATTGAAGGGCCACACTGCATACGGGCATAAGTGCCAAAATTTCGTAAATCAGTTTATTGGCTTAACTACTTCTTTCCCCCTAACTCGTGTCCCTGTAGAAGATTTTGATCTAGTTCAACGCGAAAGTAGGTCTACGAAAAAAATGCAGTGCATATGGGCGTAAGTGGCCAGGGCTTTTTCGCAAATGGTTATCTTTTTAAAGTGCCCTTTTTGCGATTCAATAGAGCCAACCAACATCTAAAAAGTACTTTTTTCGAGTAAAAAATAAAACAGTTACGAAACTTTTCATGTATAAAAATCAGAGTTTATGGGGACAAGCTGTACCGTTGACGAAGGCTTGTTCGGAGAAGGATGCTTCTTTTAGGATGTTCGTTTCATGGTCCAATAAAGCCTAACAGTACTTCGAAAGGTTTTTGCATTTTTTTATTTAAAATTATTTGCATGAAAGTTACAGTTTTTTTAGTTCTCCTTTAAAATTCGGTTTTTGGCACTTACGCCCGTATGCAGTGTGTCCCTTTAATTATTACTGTAAATGTGCAAAGTTTAAAAAAAAAGTTTTTAAAATACATTGTTGGTGATTCCTTACAGAAATTTATTTCTTTTGTTGAGAAAACTTTAAACTCTTAATTGTTGAAATAAATAATAAATCTGGTAAAATTTCAAAGCATTTGGATAATGTAATCAAAAAAATAATCTTAGTTTATAAAGGAAAGATTCAGCATTTTATTTAAAAATGAGCAAAACTATGAATTTCTGTATCGAAATCTACATATTTTCACAATTCTGCAATTTAATATTAAGCTTTCTTTGTATAAGATATAATGACTGTATTTTTACGTTTATAATCACATATTAGCAATATATGTTTAACTTAAATCAATGATATATTCCTATATTTTATTATCATCTGTAAAAATGTCATTCCATTATGAGAATTTTATTTTATTTTTCTAAATTACTTCCATTACTATAAAAAAATAGTAAGTACTAATTATTTTGTGCTTGGAGCGAAAATATTGAAATTTTATCAATATTTATCAATTTCTACATGTAATATATAAAAGTATATGGGAACTGGTCGCTTCTATATATTCCTGATCGTTGTCATTACGTGTCTTCTGCATTTTCCTGTAACACATATTTGGAGCAAAAAGAAATGTTAATTCATGTTTAATATTTAGTAACCTTATCATATGGAAAGTACCATAATTAAAAAAAAAAAAAAACCTACATTGGGCTTGAAACATTTGACTCATCCTTTGACTTCCGCTTTGTTTTTGGCTAACAGAAACCCTCTATTAATTCATCTTCAAACATTTCATCTTTATACGCCAATAAATTTGTTTTTTTTTCACTATATACTGACGGGCAGTATGCTTTTAGCTCCCGAGTTTCATAGGTAGGCACCGGCTGAGGGGAGCGAAAGTCCCCTTCCACTGCAAGGACTACGGATCTATCTTCTTCTATTACACCCTCTCAAGCAATGTCCAACCCTACTTTTCCTCACCCTTCCTAGTTCAGTGATATCTGAAATTGTATTGGAAATATGTTTGTATATTGGTATATGTATGTCCTTTTTAATTTTTAATTATTAATTATATTTTTACTTTTTGAGTCCGCCATAATAACGCGATACTAGTTCACCGAAGGTCAATCTAGAAAGTTCTTTGGACTGATACATTTTAGTTTGTTTTAAGACAAATGAATGCTTGCGTTTCGATTCACATTTCTGAAATTTATTAGGCAAATGAAAACTGTTACATTTAATCCGGGTTTGAAGTTGAATCTCTTTCAAAACTTTAGTGGAAGGGGACGTCTCCTCCCCTCAGCCGGTGGCTGTCTGTGAAGGTCGGGAGCGAAAAGTCAATCTCCCATACTGACAAATGCAACCCTCTTGTAGACAAATAAAAGCATAACAAAATTAAGGTGAAATATTTATTTATTTTAATGCCGGTAAAGAAATTTAATTTGAATCTTTTTACCGTTGTTATCTTTTAAAAATAATAAACGCTTGTAAATTGACAATTTAAAATATTTTACTTTTATACTGTTAGACAATTTATAATTTGAAAATATGCATTCAATATTTTTGTATTCACTTTAAAAATCCACTTAAATGGTTGTAATTAAAATAAAAAATTTCCTTTTAATTTCTCGAAAATATTTTAAAAAGAAGTAGATAATGACCTACACCAATTTATTTTTAAAATATTGTTTACATTATCATAATTTTTGATAATGTTTTTATTTATTTTTTGAATCACAGAATTTTTTTAAAATAAAAATTATTCTTAAATAGTTCTTAATGAAAATATTCAGACTTTTTATAATTTTTTAAAAAGTAATTATTTTTAAAAAATCCAAAAATAAATAAATACGATGAATAAATTCAAACTCCATAATTATTGATTGAAAACAAATGTAAGTTTTGGACATATTTAACCAAATTTAATGTTAATTTTTGATTAGTATAAATGTTACAATTTAATTTAATTTCTTATTTATTTCCACATTTTGTGTTTAATTTGTTTTATAAATGCTGTTACTTTTTCTTCATTAGGATGTGATGAATGAGGATTCATGATGAATAAAGTTTATTTATGAATCGTTTGTTTATATATTTTTCGTTAAAAATAATATCTGTGAAATCAAGTGTCAGTATTAATATGCAAATTCAACCCCATTTAACTTAATTTTTAGCATGTCTAAATCGCACAAACTTTTAATTAGATTACAATTTAAAAAAAAAATAATTACATGATAGAATGTCATGGCAATGAAATGCAATATATTTTTAAACAAAGCTCATTATTTTTCAAAAATTCATGGGAAACTGAAGTAATGCTTATCGTTGATATATTATGCTTTTATGTTATTTTTTAGGTTTGTATTTCACATTGTAATTTTTCCTTTCAAAATCTTTTTAAAAAATAATTAATAAAAAATAGTTAAGTTACACAAAATACCATTTTTTAAAAATAAAGTATCGAAAATGATTTATGTTTTTAATATTATCTTAAAGAAATATTGGAGGGATGCTTTTATTAAATATTGAACACAGCAATAACAGTTAAAATTATAATGACGATAAGTCTGTATATTAACAGAAGAAAGTGAAGAAATCAGCTACAATAACTGAAGTTAAGCAAAATATGTAACCGTATATTAATTTTAAAAAAGGAGATTAAGAAATAACCCAATATTAAGAAATATAGAGGATGATTTGACATGGGTAGGAGGAAGATGCAGTATAAGTTAAGAAAAATAGCGGGAGAGGAAAGAAAAGAGGGAAGAAGAACATGGGTTAAGTATGGGAGAATACAGATAGACGGAGTATGATGGGATTGGGATCTTGAAAGGGAACAGATAGTAAGAAATTAGAGGCAGTGAAACTAGGAGAAGAAGGAACGGGAGTTGGGAAAATAAGAAATAGTAAGAAGGAAAAAGAGACGAGAAACGAAAGTAGGAAAGAATAGACGATATATTACTGGAATATATAGCAGGATTGGAGAGAGAGAGAGGGGATAGGGATTTTATGAGAAATTTAACACAATGGGATGTAGTCATAATGAAGGAAACGTGACCAGATGAAAAGAGATGAGAAAGTGTAAGGGGAAGGTTACTAAGAGGTTACAAATGGCAAGTGCAAAATGCAAAGAGAAAGAATAGAAAGGGCAGAGCAATGGAAGGAATGGTGATGGGAGTAAGGAATGAATATATAAAAGGGAAAGATAAGAAAGAGAGGAAAGAACAAAAAGAAGGATTAATAGTAGAAGAGGTAAGGATGGGAGGAGAGAAGTGGAAGCTGGTGGGGGTTTATGTGAACGGTGATATGAAGGAGAAAGCAGGGGAGATAAAAGAAATAATTGAAGAAAATAAAGAAGATATTAGGGTGATAATAGGTGGGGATTTCAATTCGAGGACAGGAAACAGGTAGGAAGGGAATGGGGAGAAGAGAGGAAGAAAATCCAAAGATAAGGTACTAAATGGGGAGATAATAAAGTTGTTGAAGAGCTTGAAGGAGTTGACATGGTTTATCTTAAGCGGAAAGATAGAAGGAGATGAGAAAGGAGAACATACACGCTTAGGAGGTGAAAGGGAAATGGTAATTGCTTATGTGATAGTGGATGATGTGGTAAGAGATGAGGTAGAAACTAAAGGTAGGTTATTATGTTGATTCGGATCACTTTCCCTTTATAGTGACATTAGAGGGACAAAAAGTAATAAAAATATATCAAAATGGGAGAGGGAAATGTGAACGAGATGGAAAAAATGATAGGAGAAATAAAAATAGGATTAGAGTGCACACACAAAAATGAAGTTAATATCTGGACAAACAGAAGTGGATGGGGCGAGGACTGTAACCAGAAAAAAAGGAGGTCAGGAAGGAATTAAGAAAGAGAAAAGAAAAATGTAGTAGGGAAGAATATAGAAAAAAAGAAAGAGTATACTCAGTTGTGTGATCAAAAGAAAGAGAAATAGAATACAAGGTTTGAGGAAGAGGCGGAGAAGGATAGAACGGAAGAAGAGGTATGGAAGGTAGTAAATAGAGAAAGAAAAAGAAGAAAAAGAGTAAACCATGATATCCAAATGGTAGAATGAAGACGTATTTTTTAGATTTGCCAGGAGGAGTAGAGAGAAAAGTTAATAAGGAAGGAAAATATGGTAGAGAAAGGAATGAGGAAGAGGACATAACAAGGGAAGGAATAGTTAAGGTTTTAGGAATAATGAAAGATGGAAAGGCAGCTGGTATATATGAAATTCCAAATAAAGTATGGAAATATGGAGGAAAGAAACTAGAGGAATGAACATGGATAATGTGTAATCCAGTATGGAGACTACAGAGGTGGCCAGAGTTATGGAAAGAAGGAGTAGTTATACCAATAGTGAAGAAGGGCAAGGGAGAGGAAGTTAAAGATTATAGGGGGGTGACGTTGATGCCAACACTGTATAAAGTATATTTTGTCGGAGAGATTGAAGATAGAAATTGAAGAAAAAAAAGTCGAGTCACCGAACCAGACAGGGTTTAAAAAAGGAATGGGGGTAATGGACAACATCTATTTTCTGAACTATCTAGTAAATAAGAGAATTAAAAGGGAGAAAGAGGCAATAATAGCAATGTTCGTGGATTTAAAGGCGGCGTTTTACTCATTAGACCGAGGTGAAATAGAAAAAGTTATGATAAAAAAGGGGATAAGAGAGAGATTAATAAAGAGAGTATAAGAAATTTTTAGAGAGACAAAAAGCAGGGTAAAGGTGAGAGCAAGTAGGATATAGTTTCTGGTTAGTGAGAGGTGTGAGACACGGATGTCCTTTCAGCCCACTTTTATTTAATTTATTAATATCAGACTTGGAAGAAGAAATGAGGAGAAAAGGTTGGGGCGGAGTTAGGGTAGGGAAGGAAAGATATATACACTGGCCTACACAGACGACTTAGAATTTCAAATAGATTATTATTCTTAACAGTGATCCAAAAATACGTGCGCATCCTTGAACTGAACGGCGCTCATTGGCTCCAGTTCGCGTACATATATCAAATCCAAGAATAGACGCGCACTGTAGCCAATTAACGTCACTAAAATCCAATAAAAGCGCCGATCAAAGCAGCTCTGTTTGAATCATTGACTCCGACCATTGTTGTCTCACCCACTGACGCCCTGTGTCACACGCATAAAGCAATCGAAAACGAAATTTTGAAAGCTGAAATCGACAATATCATTCAGAGATTTCATATCAAGGATATAAGTTTATTTTTAAAAATTCATCCGATTTTTTAGGTACATAATTTTTCTAGCGTGGACGTCTTTTGGCCACCGAAGTATAGCAAAATTAGCAAAAAATTAATCCTATAATGACGCGCGCGGCTTTTACGGCTGCTGGCGCTGGAGCGGACACTTTCGTTGAAAATTTAATGTGGGCATTTTAGCCTTAAACCTTAAATGTCACACGTCAAAAAATATCAATAGGTGCCACACGGGGTTCATTGGACTCCAGCGTAGAAAACTGTAAATAATTTCTCACGTTCTGAATATACTCACCTGAATCTTATTGTAAATTTCCCTTAAAGTCTTGTGAACAATATACTTTCGGTCATATAAAAAACTTAAAATGTTAATACCTATAATAAAAAAGTGCAATATGTCAAATTAGTGAAAAACAAACACTTCGTATTAAAAATGACTTCGTTGTTACAGTTTTCAATTCTTTTTCTTATAAAATTCTCAGGGAATACTAATTGATTAGTGCTGTTTAACACGCAACTAGTCTCAATAGATCATCATCGCTCTGGTGCACGAAGGACACATATCTCTCGTTTTACGTTCTATCCTGCGAAGATAAAACGCATACCTTACTTTGTAAGCAAACGCGGCCTTTCACCTTGAACCATATTAACTACATCAATATTCAAAATAACTCTGATCGCCATACGCATATCAATTCCTACTACACTCTGATTATAGTATCGCTTTGCTTCCAAAAGTCATTGAGCCAAACTGACGTTTTCAGGTTCGTCGTCTTCTATTTCCATAGCTTCTTCGAAGCTGGCCTCCTCCTCCTCCTCCGACGGCTCAAAACTTCTAGTTTCCTCAGAAACATTGTTCTCTTCGTCAGAGAATGCTGTATTGATAACTGCACCAAAACCATCATCCTCAAAAAGTGTCTCTCAGATGGTCCGACGTCGTAAATTATACGCTATAATGCTATTTGTGATGAAAATAGGTTAATGATCAGCCATAAAAAATTTGTTTAATCACACAGTGATACTTACCGTCTGAAAAGAGAAAATATGCACCAAAAAATTCAGAAAAAATTCACTCGGATTCGAACTGTAATTAACGAAAATCATACAATGGTGTTCAAAGGGCCCCATGCCTTATACGCTTCAACCTCCTCGAAAGCTTTTGAGCGGCTGGCCTGTCGTCAGCATAGAAACGCGTACTTCAGGATTCGGAATACTGATAGATGATACCAGGAAGTTTATTTAAAGCAAGCATTATAGAAATATTTTAGATTAAAAACACCTTGGTTTCCTAATAACTACGGGTGACATTGAAGGGTAAAATTGAGCATAACTTTTGCGATCAGTGTGATACAAGTTTCATTTATGGGGAATTTATTCGGCCCAACATACTGTTTAATTTCCGCGAGCATAGAAAAGTGTGCTTTAAATATTCTTGGAATATACTATGAGAGGGGACATTTTTTCGTCAACATATTTTTTCTCGATATTTGAATGTGTGATACGTCGGTTTGATTTTAGAAGCACATATTTGTCCTCTGTATGTGGACTGCTGGCTATCTTAATCCTTTTAGAATATTGAAATATTTGTGACCTGGGTAGTTTTGCGCACTTTCCACAACTACAGGCCTTGAAGCGGACATTTGAATTTTAAAAGCGGTTGCAGCTGATGAAAAACATGACACATGTATATTTTTGGGATTTATTTCAACTATTCTATGTTATACCTTTTTAAGAGGGTTTCTGTAATGACTATAAAATTTTGTTCCTATTTCAGGTAGTCTGTCTGTACATTTTTATGCAATATAACTTGTATTTTAAGTGTTGGTTTAAGTATAATATCACGATGACCAAAAAATGACATCTTCCGAGGAAACGCCAGTTTGATATCAAATAATCAGTAATGTAGAAACAAGTATAGTATGTGATAATATTTTATCTTGAACCATAATTAAAGAGCACTAATTGGCATTAGCATTTGTGCTTAAACTAAAATTCATTAAAAATAAATAAAATATAAAGTAATCCCTAGTAAATAAAATCTGTCAAAAGATCAAACTTTTTAGACTTATTCCTATGAAAGAGTTCTAGTCCATACATACATATTAGTTTAACAACTAATTATTCATGAATTGAGATAAAATACTATTCACAGCCCAGAGCGAGCTTTTATTATGATTAACTAAAAAGGTATATAAGTAGATATACGTGAAACGCTGTTAAAAAATTATTAAATTAAATTACAATAGAGTGGTTGTTTCAAAAGTACGTAACGCTCTGTGTTAAGAATTGAAAAACACATGTAAAGATTTTCTAAAGTTTCCACTTATTTTTACATCATTATTGTAATGTCAAAGTTGACAACCCCTCCCTCTCCGAATTGAGCGTTACGTAAATTTTCAAACGACCACGAATATCGAAACAGAGGAAATGTAAAAACTTACTCTATTTTATCATCGTGCTGTATGAACAAATTCAATTGTAATTGTGCTTTGACTTGCATTGGTGTACCCATAATCTATTAAATAAATAAAGTTTGGTGTCAATATATTACTAAAATCGAACATTTAATAAGTAAGTAATAATGCACCCTGGTATAAACTTCTAAAAGAAAGTTCTTTTTGAAGCTACCCAATCGTTTCTATTCGATCGAAATTACTCAAAATGTCTGATAAAAACGGAAAGCTACGCATGCAGATCTCGGAAAGAATCTGAATGAAAATCATACAAAAACCTATCCGAGCTTTCCATTCCGAAATTTTTAACAGGGTATTTACATCAGCACTATGCATCTCTTCACATTTGACATTATAAAGTGTTATGGGTGCAAACAAAGTTTGAGAGAAGCACTAAAACGGTACTCAAACGGCACTTCCCAGAGCCGTTTCACAATTGCTTAATTAAAGCTACTCAAGTTCTAGGTTTAAATGCCTACATACGTTCTCTTTACATCAACAGCTAGGCTAGCAGGTAGACAAGCTGAAACGGATTAAGATGTCTAACTTCCTTTTTAAATTAAAAAATTGGAATGAATATATTTCGTAAATGGAATGAGATACGCCAAAAATCCCTGCCGATGGAGCAGCACTGAAATAGAAATTAAATGGCACTGCCTAGTAGGCCAGTCAACAAGAAACATATATGACCTTTACTTCAAATTAATTCCAGAAAAATTGAATTTTGTATATAACTTCTAGATGGTATGTTTAACCATAAAAAAATCTTAGTAAATTTCAGCCTTGTGTTTCTTTTATAATAACACAAAATAGCTGCTATAATCATGTTTTGATTTTTTTTAATTTCAGGAAAACGGTTAATTCGAGTGAAAAATAGTTTAATAGAAAAATGTTCAGCATCTTATTCTAAGCGAATAAGATTTTGTTGAATTTTTTGTATAGTAACTGTTACCTAATGAGGAGGGAAGCGAAGGACTTTTTACAAAAATATACTGCCTCATTTATTAATCTATATGAATACTTCTTTTGATGCCAGTGAACCTCAATTATGACTTTAAGGATTTCTCCAGGTTACATACCACCCGGAGTTACCGCACTTTTCGCAACACGTCTGCGAAACCATGCTGAACTACTCCGAAAAAGGGGCTATGTAAGCGGAACACCTACTCTACAACAGCTAGAATAAGCCGGCAACAGAGAAAGAGAGGCGACACTAAGAGCTTTGGCCGATGCGAACCGTAAAACAAAATCAAAGGTAGATCATAAGACCAAAAGACGAATGCATCAACTTGTCATAAAGATACGCTCGGAAAGAAAGTACGCGTCCCATATTCAGTGTGTGATTGACTACATCACATTTGGAAGGAATTTTACCGCCAAGGTTCGAAAGTTCGCGCGCGAACTCCGGATCCGTTATCACACACCTAACAAGTCAAAGCTGCTGACCATCAGGCAGCATATTGTTGAGAGAATACGGATACTATCTGACGCTAAGAGAAGTCTAGAGCGGAGGGAGAGGTGGGTCACAGAAAATCAACAGTTTCTCTCTGACTCATGTCGACTCTTCCAAGACCCTCCAGTTACTGTCGAACACCCACCCAAACCAGACGAGGTCGAAGTATTTTGGAGAGAAGTTTACGAAGTTCAGCATAGACTGGACGAAGACTCAGAAAATATTAAGAGCTTCAAGGAGTTATGTGTTGCTCTCATAACACCTGATAAAGAATGCCCACCCATCACTACCGAGGAGGTGAAAAAAGTATTAAGAGGGATGAAGAACTATTCCGCACCGGGACCAGATTGTATCAAAAGCTTCTGGTGGAAGAAGTTTTCTTCAACCTATCAGCAAAAACGGCGTAGCCGGATGTAGGGAGAACCTGCTCGTCGATAGATGTGTCTGCAAAGATGCAGCATTCTACCAGCGTGACCTATCGATGGCCTGGATTGATTATCGGAAAGCTTTCGATTCGACATCCCATAGACTTATCATCTGTCTTTTGGAAATCTTAAAGGTTCATCCGCAAATAGTTGGGTGCATAGAGAGATTGATGCCGCTTTGGAAAACCAGAATTACTATCTCATCTGGAAAAAATCGTGTGACAACTAACAAGGTCACCTTTCAGAGAGGTGTCTTTCATGGCTACACCATGAGCCCACTCCTCTTTTGCCTTCCATTATTGCCACTATCTCTAGCACTTCGCCATTCCGAGGGGTACTTGTGCGGAAAACCGGCAGATCGAAAGTACAAGGTCACTCATGTATTTTACATGGACGATCTTAAGATCTATGCTAAAAACAGAGAGCAACTGATCTAGCTCTGGGGATTATCGAACGATATACTAAGGAAATTGGAATGGAATTTGGGTTAGACAAATGCGCCAAGGTTTATTTGAAGCGAGAAAAACTTAATGGCATCCCTGAAGATCCTG
>NC_046664.1:140077277-140080290 GCF_010883055.1 Belonocnema kinseyi | reverse complement strand
ATCTTAAGTCTTCCGTTCCGCGACTGTACATCTCACGCCGTCAAGGAGGTCGCGGAATATTGAGTCTTGAATGTCTTCACAACAGGATTATTCTGGGTACAGTTCATAAGAGTTGCAAATGGAAGAGACCCTCTTCTTAAAATGGTCAGGAATCACGAAGAAGTGGGCAAAGAAGCGTTTTTGTACAAAGCAGCGGAGGAGGCTGCTGAAGCACTCGGACTTGACTTCAGTATTAGGGGTAAGCAAAATGCATCAAATCTTATCTATCTCGTGTACTCACTCCTGAAAGCCCGGATTAAGAAAGCACAAAAGAAAAACCTTCGTGAACAGCTCCTCGATAAGAGGATGCACGGTATCTTCCACAGAAATGTGAAGGATCAGTCAATGTCTTGTGAGCTAATGTTTGCTTTCCTTAAAACGCCCGGGTTGAAGTCTGGTACGAAGGGTTTCATTTTTGCATGCTAAGACGGTGTCATTTCCACCTTAACATATCGTCGCCACATTTTGAGTCTCACATACTATCTAGTTGTCCAACTCACGCGGGAACGACCTACATTCAAAGGCACAATGCGGCACTAAGAGTGCTTTATTACCATCTCTGTCACTCCTACGGCATTAACCTTAATATCGCTCCTCTAAATGCTCCTGGGGAAATTGAGTCAATTGTCGAGAATGGGAAGTGCCGCATATACTGGAACTTTATATTCTCGACAATTGTTTCTGTTGCTCACTCGAGGCCTGACATAGTTCTCCTTGACTTCGAGAAGCGGACCATGTTCGTCATCGAATTTTCGGCACCAGCTGATAAAAACATCATAACCAAGGAGAATGAAAAGAAAAGAAAAAAAATGAAAAGAAAGGAAGTTGCAATGATTGTACCCGGAATATTCTGTTAAACTAATCGTCCTTATCATTGTCGCTTTGGAGGTACCAAGCTTTCATTGGTTAGTAGCCTGAAAAGGATCCCTACGTGTCAACAAAAAGCTAAAACACTTGCGGGAAAAATGCAGAAGGCGGTAGTTCTTGGGTCGCTCCGTGTTCTTAGAATGCACGAGGCTTTTGCCTCGAGTGAGCAACAGAAACAATTGTCGAGAATATAAAGTTCCAGTATATGCGGCACTACCCATTCTCGACAATTGACTCGATTTCCCTAGGAGCATTTAGAGGAGCGATATTAAGGTCAACGCCGTAAAAGTGATAGAGACGGTAATAAAGCACTTTTAGCGCCGCATTATGCCTTTGAATGTAGGTCGTTCCCGCGTAAGTTGGACAACTAGATATTATGTGAGCTAAATGCTCGGGGTGTGCATGGCACGCCCTGCAGCTATCATCAGGAATGTCTTGACTAAAAATGTGGCGACGGTATGTTAAGGTGGAAATGACACCGTCCTGGCATGCCAAAATAAAACCATCCGTACCAGACTTCAATCCGGGCGATTTAAGAAAAGCAAACGTTAGCTCACAAGACATTGACTGATCCTTCACATTTCTGTGGAAGATACCGTGCATCCTCTTATCGACGAGCTGTTCATGAAAGTTTTTCTCTTTTGCTTTCTTAATCCGGGCTTTACGGAGTGAGTACTCGAGACAGATCAGATTTGATGCATTTTGCTCACCCCTAATACTGAAGTTAAGTCCGAGTGTTTCAACAGCCTCCTCCGCTGCTTTGTACAGAAACGCTCCTTTGTCCACTTCTTCGTGATTCCTGAGCATTTTAAGAGGGTCTATGGAACTACTCCCAATGAATAGAGTACAACCGGGACGGCAAGCATGTTCGTTGCAGATACTTTGATCCTCGCCGACAGTTCGAAACACCAATTCTGCCGGATGAGGCGTTTGTATCTGCTTCGGAGAGTATCCTTTATAGATGTCACATCCTGAATGCGGAATAGTGGCAATAATGTAAGGCAAAAGAGGCCCAGCCTATCTTTATGGCAAGTTGATGCATTCGTCTTTTGGTCTTATGATCAACCGTTGGTTTTGTTTTACGGTTCGCATCGGCCTAAGCTCTCGCTGCATTATACACACAAAAATTGATATCCCAGATGTCGGATTCACCGGAAAAATGTCCACGAAGCTCGTCATCCATTTCAGCCAGATTTTTAAACTTGAGAGAAACCTTGGTTTTGATGTTGATCCGGGTCATAAAAGCATCGCTCTTCTTCTATTGGATGCTTGTCCGCGGTTGGTCTTAGTGTCGCCTCTCTTTCTCTGTTGCCGGCTTGTTCTAGCTGTGGTAGGGTAGGCGTTGCGCTTGTAGGTATAGCCCCTTTTCGGAGTATTTCAGCATGGTTTCGCAGACGTTGCTGCGAAAAGTGGGATAGCTCGGGGTGTTTCTCGCACCACAGAGCATTCAGCCCTGCCATGTAACCCCGTTCAGGGGCCACACTCGCATCGAAGCACTCTTGCAAGTCGTGATTCAGTCGCGTAGTCCACCCAAAAGTCGCGAGATCCCGTCGATCCATCGCATTGAATCCATTTTCATTGGCTCCCGCAGCTCTAGATTGGTCGGCATTGTTGACCGACCCATTGTCGGGAGCCCTGTGCGTTCTGTTGTTTTGAAGCGCACTTAATACAACTATGTTTGGTGTTGTCATTGTTGTTCCGACGAGAAGCTAGGGAAAGGGATTCGTCCATCCTTGTAAAGCCCCGCATGCAAGGATAAGGCTGCGTACTCTGAGAGATCGCCCGGTATCCCAGAGTCACCGTTCTAGGCACCTCACCCAGGTGCAATTCATCTTTCGGCACGGTTTTCACACCTCCGCTTGGGGTTAATTCCTTCGGGACCACCCCTGGACAATTGTCCGCGACTGCCTATTTATTTTTGTAAACATATTCAGCAGAATTCCTTTGTACAGGGACCCTCTATACGCAACCCGAGGACGCGTTCGGTGGCTTTGTCATAGGCCCTTCGATTTGATTCTGGAGCAATCAAAACCGTGTGTGTGTCTGTGTGTGTGTTCGGTTTTGATTCCTCCAGAATCAAATCGAAGGGCGTATGACAAAGGCACCG
>NC_046664.1:140072259-140077177 GCF_010883055.1 Belonocnema kinseyi | reverse complement strand
GTAAGCAGCCTTATCCTTGCATGCGGGGCTCTACAAGGATGGACGAACCCCTTTCCCTAGCTTCTTGTGGGAACAACAATGACAACACCAAACATAGTTGTATTGAGTGCGGTTCAAAACAACAGAACGCGCAGGGCTCCCGACAATCGGTCGGCCAACAAGCGGTCGGCCAACAATGCCGACCAATCTAGAGCTGGGGGAGCCAATGAAAATGGATTCAATGCGATGGATCGGCGGGATCTCGCGACCTTTGGATGGACGGAGCGTCTGAATCACGACTTTCTAGAGTGCTACGATGCGAGTGTTTATATATATATATATATATATATAAACCGGTACAACCAGCACTGTTACGCGGTGCCACTCATATTTAATATATCACAAAATGTTCAAACAAAAATTTGGAAACATTGACAATTATTATGTAAACAACAATAATATTATTACCATAAAACTGAACAATCAATTATCGTAAATATAAATACTTACATGCAGGAGCAATAACTAATCTAAATTTTCCTGTTCTTGCCATACAGACAAAGGCTGAAAAGATCCCCAACGCAATCTGCGTTCCACACTTCACTTGATCGTACCAGTGAACTACCGTTGATGCAGGGGTCTGTCTGAAGCTATACGTTAGTTCAGACCAGAAACGGCAGCAGGTGGTCGAGGTCACAAAGCAGTTTTCGAATGATGTCCACATGGAGTTCGGAATAGATAAATGCAGAACAGTGCATTCAACAAAAGGGGCATTAGGGACCAAAGAGCTAGATCGAGAATGTTATCGAAGCTATGGCTGAGGGCAAGTCATATAAATATCTGGATATTCTCAGATTTAGGCGTATTCAGCATTCGATAGTTAAGAAAAGTCTAGGGATTTCCTTCACTACAAGATTCAGATTGATTATGAAAAGTTCTCTTAACTCGATAAACAAAATCAGGGTAATCAACACCTATGTCATGCCTGTCCTCACGTACTCATCTGGGCTCATCAACTGTTCTAACACCGACCTTGAAAGGTTAAACAGAACCGCCCGTGTAGTAATGACGAAGGACCGAACGCACCACAATGATTCACTGATTGAAAGGGTAGTTCTACCACGATATAGTGGGGACAGGGGCTTCATAGATGTCAAGAAACTGTGTAAGTCACAAGTTATACAGTTGCGGGACTATTTTAAAAGCAAGCGAGATATTGCGTTCTACAACACCACCTGTAAAGCGTATCTTGACTAGACGTCCTTGGATTGGTCCTCAGAGGAGGCTATAACTATCAGGGCAGAAATCATAGAGAAATTAGAAATACAATGGAGACAGAAAGCTATCCACGGCGAAAACCCCAAGACGTTGGATCGAAATGAAGTTGATAGTAAGGCATCCAATATCTGTTTGAGAAAGGGCGTTTTGTATCCAGAAACGAAAGGATTCGTCATTGCGAGTCAGGACAAGGTTCCCAGCACCAAGAATGATCGCAAACAGTCTTATATCAAGACGTGGTTGACCGGCGTCGATTATGTAGAGAAAACGAATCCATCGAGTAAATTATTGATATTTGTCGCGTAATTGCTCAGAGAGAATATACGCACATACATAATGTTGTGGCGGGCATTATACTTCAATAACTTACTCTAAACCTAAGACTTTTAACAGAAGAGATGCCTTTAAATAGATACATTCTGGACATTCCTTGTCCACTTAACCGAAATTTGCAGACCAGCTAAGCAACCAAGATCCGTAAGTAAAGCGAGCTAAAGCATGAAGTAAAGAAAATATAGAGGAATTTTAAACATGCATATATTCATCCAATTTTAAATTCGGTTACAGGCAATGTGCACGCAAAATGCACTAAACTTTCTAGACCATCAGGAAAAAATCACTAAAAGCAGTTTGAAAAAGAGTGGTTCGAAATAACTTTTTTTTTTAAATGTAAGGATCTCCCCAATTCGGTTCCAAATAAGAAAAAAGAAACTTTCTATTTTTGCTTTTTATACATTTCCACTTCAACAGATTCCTCCAGGCACTCACAATCATATGGGGTTTCCACACTTATATGCCCTCATGGTGACACAAAAAGTAACCCTGAATCCAAGAGTGTTAATCATGCACTGAATCTACACATTTAAACACATTATTCCTATTTTTTTTTTTGACAAAAATTATTACTTTTGTTCTAGTAAAATAAATGTCAAAATTTAGAAGTAATTTTCAATTATTTAAACAAATTCCATTTGTTGAAATTTTTTCTTAAAGCGTCAACTTTTATCTAAACGAATCATCTAGGTTGCATTCATATGGGCCAGAATACTTCAAGTTTTCTAAACTAAAAATTTTCTTATCGGATTGAAACATTGTTAATGTATGGTCTTACTGGACCTATATTAATTCGCCAAAGCCTAGATTTATTTATCAACCGATTTTCAGCTTACAGAGCCTTCCAGTTTTCACTTTTTCACGTGCACAATTACTTTTACGTTAGTGTAACGTCTGTGAGGCTAATTTAAATTGATTATTATACTTTTTAGGAATATATTTTTAATTACTTTGAGACTTTCAAAATGAATTTTTATTTTAATTTTAAATGTTAAAAAAAAATTAAAATTGGTGTTTTCAAAAAACTACGTTTAAAATATTTTTTCTACTATTTAAAAAATAGATATTTTCATTCTATTTAAAATGAGACAAAAGAAAAAGTGGAAAGGAAATATGTTTTCGTACGAATTGATATTGTTACGCTTGAGGGCAGGTATCATGTTCAACTTATGTAGCGCCCGGACACCAATGCTGTCAGGTACAATGTGCCTCTAAACTCAAATTAAACTAGAATGGTATTTAGGAGAAGAATGCATTTCCACTTGGGATAAATAGACACAGCACGACTAGACTGAAACCTAACCATAATAGGTTGATGATAAAAATTTGGCGGACTAGAGGGTTGAAATTATGACATATCACAATGTCTCAGAAAAACATATTCAATCGATGCTTGTTTTCCTTAGCAGAAAAACCCCCACAGGAAGCATAGTATCTTAAGATAAATCACTGTGACTCTACATAATCAATATTTTTGGTTGCCGATCAATTTGAAAGTATGCCGATCATATAGAAGTATATAGGAATGACTCTGATCCTGATTCTTATATTCCCAGTAAAAAATCAGAATTGTCATAAAAATTGTCACCATGAATAAGACTAACACTGAATTAACATTGACTCCCAGTAGAGACACGTTATATCACACATACGTTATATCATTGTATCGCCTGTAAGGCGTCCCTCTGGAAGGGGGCGTTGTCTGTTGTAACACGGTCATTTCCAGATGAGTTGGTAAAACTAGATTTCCAAAGAATTATCATTCTCTCTATTCATGTCACTATGTGTGGATGAAACTTTAAGCTTTCCAACAGCCAGATGATATGTCTATGAGAGGTTAAATCGAAAGTTTTTCGGTATTCAATCGAGGCCATTGACAGGACGCGTGTTAATAAACTGCTGTGGCGCACCTGTCAATTAGCAGGTTCGCTCGTCAGCCTGCAACACCTATTTTCGAGCCACGTTCTTTGTACATATCTCTCTCTACACAGGCTCAATTCTTCGAACAATCCCGTTGTTTAAGCCAGCGATAAAGATCTTATACAGTGTCTTCAAACAAATTATTGGCCTGTAATTCTATGGGTTTGACAAGTTGCCTTTTTTCGGTAGGAATATAGTACGTCCTAATACCAGCCACTGCGGAATGGGTTTTTCAGACTTTAAGTATGAGGTGAATATGTGGACTAGATGTTAGTGTGTGGAAATGAACCGTTAGATAGTTGGGTACAAGCTGCAATAGGCTCACTACCTCGATCCAGCAAAAGACTCGTGAACCCTGAGGACACGAAGCGACCTCAAGATGACCACATTCTGCATCTTCTCCAAAGGTGTCTCAGCGCGTTACGTTAACACCCAAGGATTCTTTCAGGCTATTAATCAGTGAAAGTTTGGCACTAATTCTGAAAAGGTATTTAGTATTTCGCTTATTTATTATTGGAAATTAAATCAGAATTAAATCCTGTCTCATACGTCCAACGTGTGGCACGTTAGGAATTTCTTTTGTCTAAAACAATGTAAAATTTTAATTATTTTGTCAACTCATTGCGTCGAGTCAGTGTAGTGGTTATTTTCGTAGAAGGCATGACCTTGTGTGAATGCATGCGTCATTCTTCTCTCGTCAACCATGCGCACAGAGCATTTTTGTAAACGCGATTTCGACTTTACAGAGGTAAGGCGCTTTATTAGCTCTGTGCAGAGTAGATGCTTATTTCCATTCCATTCACTATTAACTGCTTGTAATTAAAGGGATATTACCAATGTAGAAATATTATACTGGAAATCTGTTATCTGACACTTTGAGGTTATATATATCAATTCGATAACCGAACATTTTAATTGAATAAGATGAAGTTAATTGCCTCTCTCATGTGATTCGATTACCGAAATTTAAACGAATTATGTCGAATATGTGGTCAGATAATTTGGATCTCGCTCTAAATTTTTGACAGAGATTAAACAGAATTTAAAAGTTAGTTAGCATCATGCCAGAATTGCCGGAAGATGGAATTCTCGGAATAGACTTTTGGTTGAATTTTAAGGTGCTAGTCGATCCGTTCTCACAAACTTGGACGTTGAGTGGTAGTAAATATCATTATCCGTTGTCGCATAGTTCCACGACGCTGCACGAACTTCAGACGCACACGGTGCGTCGGCCAAAAGCCGTATCGTCGAAATGAGATAATACGCAAATTTATCAGTGAAGAGGTCGATCGTTTGTTGGAAACGATCTTAATCCGGGCTTTCAGGAGTGAGTACTCGAGATATATTAGATTTGATGCATTTTGCTCACCCCTAATACTGAAGTCAAGTCCGAGTGTTTCAGCAGCCT
>NC_046664.1:140071116-140072159 GCF_010883055.1 Belonocnema kinseyi | reverse complement strand
GTTACAAAAATAAATAGGCAGTCGCGGACAATTGTCCAGGGGTGGTCCCGAAGGAATTAACCCCCAAGCGGAGGTATGAAAACCGTGCCAAAAGCTGAATGGTACCTGGGTGAGGTGTCTAGAACGGTGACTCTGGGATACCGGGCGACCTCTCAGAGTAAGCAGCCTTATCCTTGCATGCGCGGCTCTACAAGGATGGACGAACCCCTTTCCCTAGCTTGTCGTGGGAACAACAATGACAACACCAAACATAGTTGTAGTAAGTGCGGTTCAAAACAACAGAACGCGCAGGGCTCTAGACAATGGGTCGGCCAACAATGCCGACCAATCTAGAGCTGGGGGAGCCAATGAAAATGGATTCAATGCAATGGATAGGCGGGATCTCGTGACCTTTGGGTGGACGGAGCAACTGAATCACGACTTGCTAGACTGCTACGATGCGAGTGGGCCCGTGAACGGGGTTACATGGCACGGCTGCATGCTCTGTGGTGCGAGAAACACCCGGAGCTATCGCACTTTTCGCAGCAACGTCTGCGAAACCATGCTGAACTACTCCGTAAAAGGGGCTATGTAAGCGGAACGTCTACTCTACCACAGCTAGAACAAGCCGACAACAAAGAAAGAGAGGCGACACTAAGACCAAACCGCGGGCAGGCATCCAGTAGATGAAAAGCGATGCTTTACGACCCGGAGAAACATCAACACCAAGGTTTCTCTCAAGCCTAAAGATCCGGCTGAAATGGATGACGAGCTTCGTGGACATTTTTCCGGTGAATCCGACCTCTGGGCTATCAATTATTGTGTGTATATTGCAGCGAGAGCTTTGGCCGATGCGAACCGTAAAACAAAACCAACGGCTGATCATAAGACCAAAAGACGAATGCATCAACTTGCCATAAAGATAGGCTGGGCAAGAGAGGACGCGTCCCGCATTCAGTGTATGATTGACTACATCACATCTGGCAGGAATTTTACCGCCAATGTTCGAAAGTTCGCGCGCGAACTCCGGACCCGTTATCACACACTTAACAAGTCAAAGCTGC
>NC_046664.1:140064738-140071016 GCF_010883055.1 Belonocnema kinseyi | reverse complement strand
ACACACACACACTATACCTAAACACAGACAACCCATGTGTGTGTGTTTGTGTGTTTAAGTATATATAGTCATGTGAACTTTCCAGATGGTAATATGAAAATTATGTTTAATTTTTTTTAGTATGGCGTACCCTTCCAATCAGTTCGGGGAATACTGCGTAAATCTAGGGAATTTATAGAATTGTTGTGAAAAGACAGTTGTTGTAGGTCAAAAACATCACATAAAAAAATACTAAAAAAATGTTAAAATTTTTTAAAATGATATTGTTTTAAAACAATTAAAAAGTTTTTGCCATCTGCGGCAAAGGGGTAATGGATCTTATTACTGTTTGTGAAGAGATCAACCATTCAATAGTCATACATTGCTCAAGGTGCTCTACAGCCGGTTTTAAATCGAACAAAAATGTCAACGGAAATGGTGTATGAGATTTGATTCAGTATCGTTCAGACAATATAGTCCCGTTGAAATTGAAATCCTAACTTCGCCCCTTATCCATAAATCTTAAAAACAAGATCATTAAAAAAAATTATTATCTAATAATCATCAGATTTACATTTTTGAATGTGTGTGCATGTATATAGTTGAATAAAATTTGTACCACTCTTAGCTTTTACCCCAGAACCAACGAGGAGGACATGGTGGTGCCTATGGTTCCACTTTTTTTTTTAAATGCAAATTTAGCAACGTAAAATAAGAAAAATAATGCAACTTTGTTGATGTCAACAGAATTGATGTCTTTTTAAATATGCGTGAATGAAAATTCAACAACTGCTAATCTTAGTTTTCCTCCATACCTTACATCTTCAATATAGTATATGCAACTTCAAAGTTATGCGAACATCAGTACTCAGTACAGCTTTCTTCAAGTTATCAATTTGAGCTTTGAATGCACTAACATAAGGAACCATTGCAAGTTGACCAATATTTTTGTAAATTAACGAATCTAAAAGTTTGCCTGCTTCTTTTAACAACGTTCTGCAAGCATTTCCTTCAAACACATTTCCATGGTAGTCTTTTTCTATAAGATTCAACTTATTAGGCGAAATTAATGCTTTTTCTAAGCCTACTCGTTGGACCCACCCGTCCCAAAATAAATGTATAACAAATCCTTGTAAAATGTGCAGCACAGGAATTATACACTTCTGAATAACTTTAACATTACCATCTTCATCGAAAAGTGGAGCATTGATCGCACTATTGCATTCCTTTTTCCTTGTTTTTATTTTGTTCGTTGCCTCAAACTTTTGAAAATCATTATTTAAATCTTTGAAAGTCTTTAAATTAAAAAAAATCACTATCACTTTTTGAATTTGATTCTGTTCTTAGGTCAGCGAGGGAAATAAAACAATAGGGACATGGATGGGTTGCAGCAGCTGTTTGTTGACCATTTATTATCAGAGATTCGAACGAAATTAAGGGACATTTTCAGATATCTGCCAATTATTTCGATAAATTTAAAAGAATTTGGCTAAAAACTAAGCTTAGTCTAAAAAAATATACAAACATAATGAGTCTACGAAAGCACAATATCAAAATTATGTGTTAATCGTATTTTATGTAAAAAACAACAAAAAGGGACGTGACGAAACTTTCGTTACGTTCCTTTTTGTTTCTTTCCACATAAAGCTTTGATGAAACACAAATAAGACAATTTACCTCCATAGCTGCATTATTTTCCAGTGACTTTTCATACTTAGCATTATCTTCAGGTAAATTATATGGAATTTTAAGAAATAAGTGGAAAATATATGAAAATGCCCATTAATTTCGTTCGAACCCCTGTTTATAATAAGCAGACGTTTGAGATCTGTGGCAAAACGAAAAGATATTTTATTTATATCTATTAAATCAAAAAGTAGCTTAACATTTTCATAGGTTTCTTTCACCTGTGGAACAACATACAGCAAAAATATTTTGTTTATACTTGTAAACTTTGATGTTTTACTACTCGATCCACCATTTGCATATGAACTTCTCTTTTGAACTTGATCAATGAAATATTCTTTTGAATCTTCAGGCCAAACCGACATACATACTTTAAAAAGCTTTATCCTCCGTCTGCCATTCATTTTATTTGACAATTACACACAAGTTTTTGCCTTTCAATAATAGTTTCAAGTAATTCTTCAGCGTTTTCCCACACAACAGGTCTCTTAACTTTAGGCTTACTACCTTCCACATCAAACTCAAAAGCATCCGTTCTGTAAATATCTTCTAATAATTTTTCTCAATTACACATATGTTCTTTTTAATAAAAAGGAACGCAATTTTTTCCACCACTACTCCTTATAAAGTTTACAAATTTTTGCATTGCATTCATACTAATGTCAGTATTAGTCTGGAAGTTATCAAGTATTTTCTTCAATAATAAACATCTTATTTTCTTGGTATGGATTAATAACAAGTTTAAGTTGTTTTCCTTTGACTGAAGTGAGGTCAATATTAACATTTTTGTCTGTTTATTTTCATCACCACTCATTTTTTTTATTTATTCCACTCTTTTCCGGTGTCATTAATTTTAAAGCAATGTATAAACCGTTCTTTTTATAAATGACTACCGTTGGTATTCGTTTACGAACTCTACCTTTAATTACTTTATTATAAACAGTAGACTTCGCTGTTAAGCATACATAGCAATTACATGCTCTGTTTACATTGTCAGATGTTCGTGTCTTAGCAAGAAATTTAATCTCTTCATAATTAGGCACGATCGGTAAGCATCTTGTAGTGTTTCTTTTTCTTTTAACGCCAATCGAAAATTACCGCAAATACTCACAGGAAACTTTGAATTAGATAAATCAAATTTAGGATAGAATTTTTTAACATTTTCAAAAAAATTTGTATTTATGGCAAAATTTTCCACCTTCTGTTTTCCAAAATAAATTTTTCTTCAACAAGAAGCACAAACTTTACTTCGATTCTCTTCATGTTTACACTTATTCCTCGGCATTGTGCTAATAAAGCTTTAATAAATCTAGAAAATTGTTCTAGTAAGCTGAGATAACAAACATTTGTTATCATTTGATATTGGATATGATACTGCTTATTTCTGACGTGTGTGTAAGACATACTACTTATGTGTATTATTCTACGTATGATTTACGTGTTTACAAAACTATAATTTTAATTTCGATGTAGTTGTGTTAATATTTGCAATGTTCCAATCATTTTATTTTAATATCAAAAGGTTATAAATATATGATTTATTTTTTATCTGAATATTTCAATAAAGGAAAAAAATATATATCAATTTCTTTGTTAAGTTATGTTGTTGATTTAGAATGTAAAAATATATGTAACTATAGGCACCAGCACGCCCTCGTGATTGTTTATGGGGTAAAGCTAAGAGTGGTAAAAACTTTATTCAAATATATACATGCACACACAATTAAAAAGGTAATCTGATGATTCTTAGATAATTAAAAAAAAACATTTTTTCATAATCTTATTTTTAAGATTTATGGAGAAGGGGAGCAGTTAGATGTACGGTATTTCGAATTGCGTATTTCATTATGGTACATTTTGTTAATTATTATTGCACTGGATGTATCAACATGTTCGGAATCGTTTACGGTATGTCTGTACTGTACAAATTACTCGTTACTGAATTAGAAATACCTCAATCATCATCCATCGCACCTTACGCTAATTTCTGATAATATATTCGAATTGCATTTTTATGTATATATCCTCCAAGTATCAGAATATACTATATTTTTGAAAACTTTCTGCATGCTTCCTTTATAAACTTCTCGCATTGCAAGCGAATGGTATCGCAGCAGAAGCAAATAAATTGCATAAAGAAATACCCCTGACGAATATGTTGGCCATCTTGAGCCCAGGAACGATTTTTTTGTTTAAGCAGGGTTTTCAGCTTTCATTTAATTTTTATATTATCGTGCTACTCGATATATAAAATTAGTTTATTTCAATCACCCCCTTTACGACCTCCTACCGAAACGAAGGCCGCTTCTACACCAACCATCTGTAAGTTTTACTTTCATTAACTTTTTTCATTACTAAACGTGCATGAAGTATAAAGATTGTTTCATTTTAAAAATGAATAACCGTAATCTAATCCCATTGTAAGCAGTCGATACCCCGGGAGAGAGGAGATAGGATAACTAGCGCCTAGCTGGAGATCTTTGGACGAAATTTTCTGCTATGACCTAATGAAACTCGGGATTGCAGTCTTTGTTTGAGATGCATATCGCTGATTCAAGATGAAATAATATATGTCCTGATATAGAAATAATATTACTTCATGGGCTAATTTATGTTTACTAAACGATCATACTTACCGGGTCGAGTACTACATATGTTTCATGCTTCTCCTGTTCCGGAAACATTCCGTCGATACTGTCTCTGTAACTCGAGTCACCTAAATAAAAGTGCGGCAAACTAATGAAGGCAGGAGCTCCGAATTTACATAAAGACACATTCAGGACTCCACTAGGTTGACACGCTACGTTATCACAGTAGCACTTTCGAGATGGGTCTTTTGATCCATTGTCAAGTATATTTTCATGTGATACGAATTTAGTTCCAATTAATCCCAATAATTCCGTAGTATTTCCGTACACTAAATTTAGGGTTCTGAAAGTTTAAAGTTGCAATTAAATTTTGAATATGAGTCAGTAAGGATGAATTGAAACAAAATTCCGTAAACATTTTCTAAACAGCGTGTACTTAGCACATAAACTACACAAATATTCTTATACATATATTCATTGTTTTATTAAAATTACGAGTATGGCGATTTAGAATTTTTGTTTATTAGTAATCAGGGTCTGTTCAATTATTATGCAATGCCTTTATAGGGAGGGGCGTTAGCTTCAGCATTACAACAATTTTAAACTTACATAAACTTACTACGGAAAAAGCCTTAGAGGAGAGGTTTGGTACAAGTTAGCAGAAAAACGCATCACGAAATAATTACACAGACCCTTGTACTCTTTATTTTTACGACCTTCTTCTAATTTCACTAAAAACCATTATAATGGAATCATTAACTTACAATGGTTTCATAAACTTTTTTGATTTCAATTTTGCAATTTGCTCGCTTTTCAAGTAACCCACTGGATTTTTAAATGCTTATTTTACATTTATATTAAATATATTGTTTAAAGAAATTAAAACACGAAAAATTATTTGCATTTGTAGCAAATGTAAGAAAACCAAAAGCAACTTTTGAGAGAAGCCCGCATTTTTCTCAATGTCTTTAGGTAAACTAGAGCAGGCAAGCTTGCGACATAATGCTTCAAGTGCTCTTCTAGGTAATAATATTACTATTTAAAAACATAAGACCTGAATAATAGGCGATCACTTCTTTTCCATTCCAGACATCGTAGGGATATATACGGAATATCACATCAATATGAAATTTAGATATGCGTAGGATGTTTTTGTAACGGTTAAGGAATACTTCAAAGTTCTAAATAAGATAATGCAATTTTCTAAATATCGTACGTGTAACTTTTGAAAATCAGAAAAATGTTTTAAAACCTTTCAGCATTTTAAAATCAAATCGAAATTTCCATCTTGTCTCTACCTTTACCAATCCCCTCATTCTAGCTAATTTCGTATACTGTCCATATTTCTTTATAAAGTATACAATAGCGCTCGAAAGTATTTTGTCGGCACGTAATTCATTTATTTTGATAGAAACCACGCACAAAATGTATCAATTGTATTCGAGGGAATACAGTTACGTATAATGGAATAGAATTATAAGTATTTATTACAATCAAGCCATATTTTATAGACGTATAAATATTATAGACCCAATAATAGTATTTTCATAAAGCTCATAAGTATTTCGTTATTGTTCTGAAAAAGAGAAACATGTGACAACACAATGAAAAATATTGAAAAACACACCTCACTCAAATATAATAATTGGAAAAAAGTAAGTCGAAAAAGTTGAAAAAATCAGTATTATGGTTCATATCCCTTGGTACAATCGTTGCAACTCCCTTATAAGGTCTCGATACCTCTCTTTCTTTTCATTCTCCTTGGTTATGATGTTTTTATCAGCTGGTGCCGAAAATTCGATAACGAACATGGTTCGCTTTTCGAAGTCAAGAAGAACCATGCCAAGCCTCGGGTGTGCAACAGAAACAATTGCCGAGAATATAAAGTTCCAGTAGATGCGGCACTTCTCATTCTCTACAATTGACTCTATTTCCCTAGGAGCATTTAGAGAAGCGATATTAAGGTTAATGCTTTCAGAGTGACAGATATGGTAATAAAGCACTTTTAGTGCCGCATTGTGCCTT
>NC_046664.1:140057444-140064638 GCF_010883055.1 Belonocnema kinseyi | reverse complement strand
AAGTTCTCAATCTTTATAAAGTAAATATATACTATACACATTAAAAAAACAGTCCAAGACAGGATACAAAATTCTAAGACTTCTGGCTGGAATTTAGGAATTATAATTCCTCCAAAGCCCCAGGACATAAGATCTGGTATACCGTTCAAGGAAATAGTTTCAAAGCTCGCCCAAGAACTGAGGATCTGCTATCACACACTGAACTAGAAAATGCTGTTGAAAAACAAGCTGCATATTGTTGAAAAAATACGGATGTTATCTGACGTGAGGAGTAGAATATAGAAAAGAGAGTGATGGATCAGGGAGAATCAAGTTTCTCGCTGACCCATAGTCGAAGGAGTGAAAAAAGTTTTTGAGGACACGAAGAACTTTTCAATTGCAGGACCAGATGGCTTCAAGAACTTCTGGAGGAAGAAGTGTACTTCTACACACCAACATCTGGCCCGCATATTCACCTCATATTTAAAATCATAAGCACCCATTCCGCAGTGACTGGTGTTAAGACGCATTATACTCCTAAAAAAAAGTCGCTTTGTCCAACTCAGAGTATAACAGGCCAGTAACTTGTTTGAAAATGCTGTATAAGATCTTTGCAGGTTTCCTAAACGATAGGATTCTTGGAAGCATGGAGTCTGTGTGGCTGGAGATTCACAAACAACGAGGTTCGAAAAAAGATTGTAGCAGGCTGCCTAATGAACCTCCTAATTCACAGGTGCGTCTGTATAGACGCAGAAGCACATTTGCGTGTCCTGTCGATGGCCTGGATCAACTACAGGCAAGCTTTCGATTCAACCTCTCACAGACTCCTTACCTGTCTGCTGCAAAGCTTGATGGTTAGTGCACACATAGTGAGATGCATAAAGAGATTGATGCCCCTTTGGAACACTAGATTTACCATCTCATCTGAAAATTATTGTGTGGCAATGAATGACGTCACTAATAACAGTCACACTAATCATCCCGAGCATAAGGTCTTTTATATGGATGACCTGGAGATCTATACTTCTAGTCAACGCCAAATGAAAGTGTTTTAAAAATCGTCGAGTGGTATACAAGAAAGATTGGGATGGACTTTGAATTGGACAAGTGGGTCCCGAATAATCTAATGCAAGGAAAGCTTAATGGTGTTCCCGGGAAACTTGAGCTTATGGATATAAGATTTATCATGCATCTTAAGACAGCTTAACACTGGAGGGGCTTAAACATACCTAGGCGTGCCTCAAAGCCGTATTCAGAACTTCTTAATCTCCAATGTCTTTATAACCGAATTGTTCTGGGTATAGCTTACATCGTTGCAAAGGGCACAGAACCTTCTCAAAATGGTCAGGAAACACGATATGATTTGAAAGTGAGCGCTCCTTGATAAAAGTCATGTAAAAAGCGGAAGAGACCATTGGCCTGAATGTTTACATTAGAAGTGAGGAAATTGCATTACTCCATCTAGATGCTTCACTTCCAAAAACACAATTGCAGAAAGCAGAGGTTAGAAAATTCCACCTACGGCTCCTCGACAAGAAAATGCACTGAAACTTTTACAGAAATGTAGAAAATCAGCCCTTGTCGAAGGAGCTAACTTTGGTTTCCTAAGATCATCAGGACTCAATTCACGTACACAAGACCTCAGTTTTACGTGCCAAGACGATGCCTTTTCCACCTTAGTCTACCGTGACCGTAGCAAAATTTCTATTTTAAGTCAAATTTGTCTCAAACTTGATATAAAATTTATACCAAGTTTCATAACCACGAAAAACCACACCTATAGCCACGCTTTAGGAAAGTCAGATAGGTAGACACAGGGCAAAACGCTACCCAAGAAAGACAGCTTTACGTACCCATCTTACAAGTGCCTCAGCATGTTTTTGACTTCTTGAAGTAAAATGTGATAACGGTACACTAAGCAGGAAATGACGCCGTCCTGACAATCGAAAATGAAACCCTTTGTATCTGACTTAAGCTCTGATAATCTGCAACGGTTCAAGCTGTACTCAGAAAAATTCGGTTATGAAGATATTGGAGATTCAGAAGTCCGTGTCATCCTTGATGGCGCGTGATTCATAATTGCGAAACGGACGAACTAATTTCCAAGTTATTATGCATATGCACGATCTTACACGTGGCGATATTAAGGACCTCAAACTTGTTCTTCGTCCATTGAACGACCCCAAATGAGTAGAGTAGAACCAGGACGGCAAGCATGTTAGTCGCAGATACATTGTTTAACGCCGATATATTTGAAGACCACGTCAGATTAATCTTGGCACACTTGTCCAAACAAAGTCCATACCGATATTTTCTGCCAATCCCTAGACCCCAGTGCTTAGGACAATTGTGTTGTGCGAGACATAGTGACAGAAGTGTGAAGAAAAAGAGCATGGAACTCACGTGAGCGCCCTGAAAAACGAACCTTTCATAGGTGACTTTGGTCGTTATTAAACGATAATTTCCAGATGAGATAGTAAACCTAGTTTTCCAAAGGGGCAACAATCTCTCTAAGTGATAAGTCTATGACGGTGTAAATATAAAGCATTTAAGTAGTCAATCCACGCCATTGATAGGTCGCTCTGATGGGTTACTGCGTCTTTGCAGAAGTACTTGACAATTACCAGGTTCGCTCGGTAGCCTCCTAAAACTGTGTTTGAGCCACGTTGTTCGTATATCTTTCTTCACACAGGCTCAATTCTTTAAACAATACTGTCATTCACAATAGCTGTGATGATCTTATATAGCATGTTCAAACAAGTTATTTTCCTGTAGTTCTCTGGGTTGGACAAGTCATTCTTTTCTGTAGGAGTATAGTGCGTGTTTGCGACTTTAAATATGAGGTGAATATGCGAAGCAGACGGTGTGTAGTAGTACACTTCTCCCTCCATAAATACTTGATATCATTTGTTTCTGCCACGGGAAAGTTCGACATGCCCCTGAGTGGTTTTTTCACCCTTTCGGCAGTGATTGATGGAAATTCGATCTAAAATGGTATGAGGTCGCAAACCTACTCAAAGCGGATGATATTCCAAGTAGTTTCTTTCACCTTTAATGTCTTCAGGATTTTGCATACGTCTCTATAAAATCTCTACCTCGTTGGGCTTGGGTCGATATTTGAATGAAAGAGAGAGAGAGAGCGATGAAGAAGTGCGATGAGTCAGAGAGAAACTGTTGATTTTCTCTGAGCCATCCCTTACCTTTTGTATTCTCCTCCTTGCGTCATATAACACTCATTTTTTGTCAATAATATGCTGATTGATTGTCAGCAGCTTTGACTTGTTCAGCTTGTGATTCAAGATTCTCAATTCTTGGGAAAACTTTCAAACCCTTTCCGTAAACGTTCTATCAGATGTTATGCTGCCAATCACACACTGCACATGGGACGAATTCTGCATTCCCTATTCAATCTTCTTGTTCAATAGATGCAAGCGTATTTTGGTGTTTTATTTCGACGTCGGGTTTAGTCTTCCATTTGAAGCAGCTAAAACTCTCGCCACACCAATGAATGAAAAATTAATGGTTTAGATGTCGAACACATCTGAGATATTCTCAAGAAGGGAGGCATCCATTTCCCTAAAATTGCAATCATCTCTTTATAAGGTGCCTGCTTTTCGCGGTTGGTTTTATTCCAGTATATGCGGCACTTCTCATTCTCGAAAATTGACTCTATTTCAGGGCCAATGCCGTCAAAGTGACAAACATTATGCCTTTAGATGTACGTCGATTCCGCATGATTTGTACAACTAGATAGTATGTGTCCTAAATGCAAGGGGTGTGCATAAAACGCTCTGCAGCTATCGTAGGGGATGTCTTGGCTCAAAATGTAGCTACGGTATGCTCAAGTGGAAATGACACCGTCTTGATATGTCAAAATGAAACTCTCCGTGCCCGACTTCAGTCCGGGCGATTGAAGGACAGCAAACTTTAGTTCATACGGCAATAAATGATCTTTCACATTTCTGTGGAAGATACCGCGCATACTATTGTCGATTAGTTGTTCACGGAAGATTTTCTCATGTGCTTTCTTGATCCGGGCTTTCACGAGTGAGTACTTGAGATGGATTATGATTTATGTATTTTACTCGACTCTGATATTGAAGTCAAGGCCAAGTGTTTCAGTAGCCTTCTCCGCAGCTTTGTAAAGAAACGCTTCTTTGCCCACTTCTTCGTGTTTCCTAACCATTTTAAGAAGAGGGTCTGGTTCATTTGCGACTATATGTGCTGCACTCAGAACAATCCTTTTGTGAAGAGATTTAAGATTAAGTGTTCCGCGACCACCTTGACGGCGTGAGATGTAAAGTCGTAGAACAGAAGACTTGAGGTGCATGTTTTTGTTCATGTGTTTAACCTTTCGTAAACTGAAATCGAAATATTTCAGTTCGTTCTTCGTCCTTAAAACTACTCCAAATGAATAGAGTGAAAACAGGACGGCAAGCATGTTCGTTTCAGATACTTTTTTCCTCGTCGACAGTTCGGAGGACCAAATCTGTCGGCTAAGACGTTTGTATCTGCATCGAAGAGAATTCTTTATAGATGTTAAGTTCTGAATGCAGCTTTTTGGTGCGCCCAGTTATGTATAAGTCTCTTCAATGCCAAGTTGTTGTATAGCGCTTGTGTCGAGGAGCATAGATCTTAACATCATCCGTGTAAAATAAATACGGTACCTTATGCTTTCGAAATCCAGATGTTCCGCAAAAGTATCCTTGGGCGGGGATCGGAACCTTTTAGCTGGGACCAGACGTTAAAAGGTTCCTTAAGGTTTTGGGTCCGGTCTGGACCCTTCAATTTCTTAAGGGCTCGGGTTCTCTTCCATAGCACTTACATTTTGTACAGTATATTTTATGACACAAACAGCTGTGCAGTAAAATTACCTTCTACTCATACTGAGAAGCAGAGTTACAAGGCACCTTTGACTGCGCAATAATGTTAGGGGTTACTTTTACATGCGCACTAGAATTAGATAGCACTTACACCTACGCAGCCAAATTCAACGGCACATAGAGCTGCGCAGTAAAATAACACGGCACTTGCAGCTGTGCTGCAGAGTTACATGGCACTTATAGCTGCACAGTACAGTCACGCTACCAAAGCCGCGGCAGTGGCCATTCGTGCTGATTTTCAGCACCTTATCGGCACTGAGAAGTGATGGGATAGTCATATTATGGTCTTATTGTAAACATCACGTACCACGCGGGCAGAGTTATTTACAGCACTTGGTCACTCCATTTATGAACACTTGTCAAATTTATGAATTTTCTCATTATACATATTTATAATTATAACTTAGAGACTAATATACTATTTTGAAATAGAATTAACCAATGTTGTCGGTTTAGCGTATCTCATTCCATTTACGAGATGCGTTATATTAATTCCAATTTCAAACATCTAAAATGAAAAGTTAGATATCTGAAATAATCGAAACACGTAGACTCTGAATTTCTAATCTTCTCATAGATAATTTCAAAATTTTACCAATTTCAATTTCTGATTTTTAATCCCTTTCAGCTGGTCGACTTGGTAGCTTGGTAGATATAGATAACGCATTAAAAATTTGAGAAAATTAAGTTTTCTTTTATTATAAAGAATAAATAGCTAAAGTTAAAATGATTTTTTTTTTTAGTTTATTTCTAGATATGAACGGAAATCACTCGGCAGAAGTCGCTTTTCTCATTTATAACCTATAGATATGTTATTACGAATGCTATTTTTAAATAAGAGAGTCGAGTATTAATTTTTGATTGAATAACTTGATTTCCACTTTAAAATAATTATCTTCATTATTCCACATTTTTAAGATTTGTTAATACAATCTAGATGGTCAAAAAGTAATTCCCTTGGTAAAAAACGAGTATACATTTTTTTTATTATTCTTATGAACGAAAAATAAAAAGCGTCACAACCAAGGGCACCCTCCCTTATTAATTGTTTTATAAAAATTACAAAACTTCAAAGCTTTGAATTTATTTTCAATCGTTTACTTACGTGCAAATGTCGGATGAAAAAACGAATAGTGTCGAATTTTTATTACTCGTGAAAGGATGCCACAGATCTCCAACGGTTCCTTTGATTTCGCTGCATTTTCCATTATCATATATGGTTTTGTTGGAGTAATTCCATTCCACCAGTTGTCCTACATCAAATAAAGAAGTTTCTCCTGTCTTAATACTATATGTGCCTTCGTAAGTTTCCGAACCGTTGCGCTAAAGATTAAAAAAGAATATTATATCTCACAGTTACATATTCTTGTATATTCAGAAGCTTAGAAATTTCTACCAAATACGGAACTATTTACCCACCCCATAGAACCAACCAAATTTATCATAAGGAATTGATGTGATGTTGAGTTTTCGAGCAATATATAGCAACTTGTCGTCAAATCCATCAAAGATCAGTTGTGATATATTCCTTGTGATAATCATGTTTTCGTTGACGGCATTCATAAGAAGACTTGCGAATTTTTTCATGAGTGGTTTTTGAAATCTTACTATGTACCCAACAGTCTATAATATAATAAACTTTCGATTAGAAATAATAATGCAAATTTCATTTTTAAAAAATCATAAACATCTTAACTAGTTAACTAAAATAGTTAGCTGAAATATCAGTATATAATACTTAATTTATAACTAATGTGCTGTACGGTAGAGAGACCTGGACCTACGAAGAAAATGACAAGAGTAAAAGTAACGCGATTGGCATGAAATTCCTGGGCAATATGCGCGATAAAGTAAATGTCAGCGTACCCAGAGGTAGACCGAGAGAAAAATGATTAGAATGTGTAAATGAGACCCTAATTGCAAGACATACAAAAAGCTATAAAAACACCAGAGCTTGCATGAGGAAATGCATCGACGTGAGGGAATGCCAGGACTGGAAAGTTAGGCGACAATCAATTTATAAGAAACGCATCATAAGGAGTATCAGTGGAGTAAATAACGCCTAAACGGAAGACATTGGATGCTAATGGGACCAAGCAGTGTTGCAGAACGAACTGAGTGAGTCACAAAGGATATGGCTTATATATAATTGAAAATTTGTCACAAGTACAACCGCAGGATTTCGCCGGGAGCGGGTGCTAATCTGAAAAATTGCACCCGCTTCCAGCGTAATCGCGGTAAAATTTCAACCACAACCACGTCTCACAACCGTGAGATAGGTGGTTACAGTCTGTAAAGGAATCAATACGACGATCCAGCAAAAGCCTCGTGC
>NC_046664.1:140043033-140057344 GCF_010883055.1 Belonocnema kinseyi | reverse complement strand
GCCCGCGGTTGGTCTTAGTGTCGCCTCTCTTTCTTTGTTGCCGGCTTGTTCTAGCTGTGGTAGAGTAGGCGTTCCGCTTACACAGCCCCTTTTACGGAGTAGCTCAGCAGTGTGGCCCGTGAACGGGGTTACATGGCACGGCTGCATGCTCTGTGGTGCGAGAAACACTCGGAGCTATCGCACTTTTCGCAGCAACGTCTGCGAAACCATGCTGAACTACTCCGTAAAAGGGGCTATGTAAGCGGAACGCCTACTCTACCACAGCTAGAACAAGCCGGCCACAAAGAAAGAGAGGCGACACTAAGACCAACCGCGGGCAGGCATCCATTAGATGAAGAGCGATGCTTTACGACCCGGAGAAACATCAACACCAAGGTTTCTCTCAAGCCTAACGATCATTCTGAAATGGATGACGAGCTTCGTGGACATTTTTCCGGTGATTAACTACATCACATCTGGCAGGTTTTTTACCGCCAAGGTTCGAAAGTTCGCGCGCGAACTCCGGACCCGTTATCACACACTTAACAAGTCAAAGCTGCTGACCATCAGGCAGCATATTGTTGAGAGAATACGGATACTATCTGACGCTAAGAGAAGTCTAGAGCGGAGGGAGAGGTGGGTCAGAGAAAATCAACAGTTTCTCTCTGACCCATCTCGACTCTTCCAAGACCCTCCATTTACTGTCGAACAACCACCCAAACCAGAGGAGGTTGAACTATTTTGGAGAGAAGTCTACGAAGCTCAGCATAGACTGGACGAAGACTCAGAAAATATAAATAGCTTCAAGGAGTTGTGTTGCCCTTATAACACCTGATAAAGAATGTCCACCAATCACTACCGAGGAGGTGAAAGAAGTATTAAGAGGGATGAAGAACTATTCCGCACCGGGACCAGATTGTTTGCTTTCCTTAAATCGCCCGGATTGAAGTCTGGTACAGAGGGTTTCATTTTTGCATGCCAAGACGGTGTCATTTTCACCTTAACATACCGTCGCCACATTTTGAGCCAAGACATTCCCGATGAAAGCTGCAGGGCGTGCCATGTTCACCCCGAGCATTTATCTCACATACTATCTAGTTATCCAACACACGCGGGAACGACCTACATTCAAAGGCACAATGCGGCACTAAGAGTGCTTTATTACCATCTCTCTCACTCCTACGGCATTCACTTTAATATCGCTCCTCTAAATGCTCCTAAGGAAATTGAGTCAATTGTCGAGCATGGGAAGTGCCGCATATACTGGAACTTTATATTCCCGACAATTGTTTCTGTTGCTCACTCGAGGCCTGACATGGTTCTTCTTGACTTCGAGAAGCGAACCATGTTCGTTATCGAATTTTCGGCACCAGCTGACAAAAACATCATAGCCCAGGAGAATGAAAAGAAAGAGAGGTATCGAGACCTTATAAGGGAGTTGCAACGATTGTACCCGGAATATTCTGTTAAACTGATCGTACTGATCATCGGCGCTCTTGGAGGTGCCAAGCGTTCACTTGCTAATAGCCTAAAAAGCATCCCTGCGTGTCAACAATATGCTAGAACACTTGCGGGAAAAATGCAGAAGGCGGTTGTCCTTGGGTCACTCCGTGTTCTTAGGGTGCACGAGGTTTTTGCTGGAGCGTCTTATTGATTCCTTTACAGACTGCAACCACCTATCTCACGGTTGTGAGACATGGTTGTGGCTGAAATTTTACCGCGATTTCGCTGGAAGCGGGTGCAATTTTTCAGATTAGCACCCGCTCCCGCCGAAATCCTGCGGTTGTCCTTATGACAAATTTTTAATTATACACACACACACATATATATAATTAGTACATTGCCCGACTATTATGGACTCACGGCGTTTTTAAAATAAGCGCCATGTTTTTATAACGAGTCGTAGGTGAGGGTGCCATAAGCTTCGAACCAGAGACGAGTTACAAAAACATGGCGCGAGTTTTAAAAAGAAAGCTGCCAGTTCACAAGAGTTTCGCACGATACTTTTCAGCAGAGTCGGTGAAGGCACGCATGAGGGTTTTTATTATAAAGTCATGGATAAGGTGAAAGCGGGTGAAACTTTATTTGTGTGAAATTACTCGAATATCACATTGCACTTCTCGTTAAAAATATCGGAACCAAATTTCTCTTTTTATCTTTGTCAACCACGGTCACTCTCAAGCGTTAGAAAAATAATATAATAATAACATCATAATATATAATAATATTAAATTAGTTAGACCTTCAGACTTCACGTGAATTAGTCTGGTGTTTCGGATCCCACCTTAAGTTGTGAGTCCTTCCCACATGTACTTGTCTGCAACCCAGTCCATGGATGATTGGGTGAAAACCAGTCTTTGCCCAATTTGTCTAATTAGGTACACTGCTACTATCAGATCACTTGAATACATTACAAAAATGCGTCCGTGCCTGGTAATATATACAGGAATAGCTTCGTGCAGACTTCAAAAAATGGAAATCCAACTACGACCAAAATGCTTTCTATATATTGGACAGTAACCATTTTAAGCCCGAGTCATTAATATAATAATAATAGTTTAGTTAATTTATAGTTATTTATTATTCATTATTTTTTGTTTCAAACTTTTTTCGGAGGAACCCGGTTTTTCATCATGGCCACGGACTAAATCAAGTGACTGATGAGATGAGGATGTTATAAGTTAATTTAATACAATGTTTGAAATTTTTCACGATGGTGTAGGTACAAAATTACGAACACGGTGTGGTTTGGAGTTTGTAATTAACCGCTGTTATACTTAGAAAGCGGCCACGAGCGTTTAAGGGGACAACAGTCACCTCTGGATTCTTTCTTAGAGCTATTATCTGCCACGCCAGAACTTTTTAGTCGCTTGCTTCCTGATGGTCGAGAAAGTTTCTTACGATGCGGCAGGTGCTTAATGAAATAGCCCTCTGAGCTGTTACCAGTACCCATTAAAGAAGGTCATCCAGTAAAGAAGATCGCGCTTAACAGGTCACGCTAAACAGAAACATAGTGTACTGAATGAGTCTCCTTGAAATATAGCCGCCGTAATGCGTATTCATCTAGTTATCCTTGGTTGTGTATGCTCGAAATACTCGATTCTTATACCCCAAAGCATCATCGCACGGCTTAGAAAGTCAATGTTGCACGGGCAGATTTGTAAAATTTTAAGATTTTAAGCATATAGACATGCGCCACGTCTAGAGTGACTAAATCTTTACTGCCTCGTGAGTTTTTACACCATCCTTTTTGTTCTTCTGTAAGGATTTCATTGTCGTTGCAATGAAAATATACATTATCTGCAATGATAATGTAGTGCACTCTGTCCAGACCTGGAGCTTTTCAGTTACTTCTCCTTTTGAAGACCGCTGAAACACCTAAAGCTGTGATGTTTTTCAGCTGCATTTCAGGCTATTGTTTGCCTTTCTTTCTCCCATTTGAACCACACAGGGTCCAAATTGTATCTGTTCGTTTTTTTCCAAACAACCGAACAGTCGTTAGTCATATCTTCTAATTGAGGGACTTCGGTGTCTTGCTGATTATTTTGCTTTACACTCAGTTCACGATACCTTTTTTCATATGTCTGAAAAGTTCGATGTTGTTGCCTTTGTGCACTACTGTTCTTATACCCACGAAGTCTAGCAGCTTTGTGGCCCAACGTTCTACGGTTGCCACAGCTGCAAAGTATACAAGAGTTAGCACTTCTAATCAAGTCCTCGTTATCCACATCTTCCAATGGGATTTCACCAATAGGAAGCGTCTATTCCACTTCCATTTTGATAGCAGCTATTGCAACCGCCGACATCAATCTGTTTAATCTGTTCATATTGAGCGTTTTTAATCTGCCAGACTCTGCTCATTGATTCTTGTGGCTAGCTCTGGATATTTACGTAAAAAAAGTCTATGATGTTTTCACCTCACACTTTGCTCACTTCTCTCTGAAAAAAATAAAGGCGCTTAACATCTCTGTACATATCGTATGTCCATTTTAATTGTCTTCTTGGTTGCTAAACCAACCACTTTCGTTTCCAACTTCGCACTTTTGTAATAGAGACGCACCAATTCCTCTCAGTGTGTTACCCACTTGATGCCCTCTCGCGGTATTTCTGTCGAGGTGGTTGACTGCAAATAGCGAGCGCTAGCCAAAGTATCCCTATCAGGAACAGTTAATGTTTCACTGCTTACCGTTTGTCGCAGATGTTCTTGCTAGTGAACTGTTTCATTAGTGAGATCTGCCTGACTATCTCGCAGCTTACCAACACCACCGTCCCTCGTTCTATGGCCTTCAGTGGCGGCTCGAGGGACGCCCCAAAGATCCTCGGGAAGCGAAAAGCATTTCAAAATCTTTTAAAATACTCTCGATTACTATTTATGGGTTTTAAGGTTCTTCTTAGTCCCTCTCCTCTTCGCTATTTGCTTGTCTGGCATGGGAAACCCTGTCATTAGCAGTGTTACCGCCAAAATAGCAGTCTAAATCGTGAGAGGAAAACTGAAGCCCTACCGGGTGAACCCGGCTTTTCATCATAGTCATGGACTTAGTCAAGTGACTGATGAGATGTCGATGTTTAAAGTTAATTCAACACGATGTTTGAAATCTCTTGCCGTGATGTTCTCGGTATAAAATTACGAGCATTGTGTGGTTTAGAGAACGTCTTTTACCGCCTTTATAATTAAACAGAGGCCGCGAGCGTTGGAGGTGACAACAGTCACCTCTGGATGCTTTCTTATATACATTATCATTGTATTTATTCATTTTATTTATAGTTCATTTGGTTAGTGTTGCGGTAGGGCTTGAGCGTTCCTCTCCTGACTGACGGATATGTTGGTGGTAGCACTTCTACTAATAGGTATATTAAAGGTTTTGAAACGCTTGTCGCTTTCCGAGGATCGACGGGGTGCTCTTGGAGCCACTTCTGATGGCCAAAACATGCGAAATGGTGGGAGCTCCGACATGGTCAAGCAGATCTCATTAATCAAGCTACAGCTGACCAACAAGAACATCTGCGACAAACGGTAAGCCGTGGAACATCAACTGTGCCTGCTAAGGATGCTTTGACTAGCGTTAACTATTTGCAGACCTCCTCCGCGACAGAAATACCGTGGGAGAGCATCAAGTGGGATGCCACCATGAAAGAGGAATTGGTGCGTCTCTATTATGAAAGTGCGAAGTTTGAAACCAAAATGGAAAAAAGATATAATTTAAAAACGAAATTTGTTGTAAAGTATCTTCATATAAATAAAGTGGCACTAAGAGATTTGATCGCTAAGGTGAAGAACATCATGCGTAATCTAAACATCTCAGTAGACCGTGGAACATGACAGCAACGAACAACAGTTAAAGGAAGTTACGTCCACGATCAAGAAGGAGCAACTTCTTCGTCGACCTTTTGGTGATCCAGCACCACCACATCTTCCAGAGGTAGATGGCCTCATACAACCAGAGGAATAAGCAGAGGTACAGGAACTAAAAAGGCGATTAAAATGGACATACCATATAAACAGAAATGCTATACGCCTTTATTTCTTGGCAGAGAAAAGTGGGAAAAGTGTAAACACAGAACATCATCCACTCTTCTTACTTAAGTACCCGTAGCTAGACACAAGAATAAATAAGCAAAATCTGGCAGATCACAAAGGCATTCTCTACCCAAGATCAACATCACAAATGATTTGCGTACACTAATAGAAACCCTCAACATCAAGGTTTTAGCTACGCATTTTAACGAAAAAAACTGCGTTTGAGGTGATAACTCTTGCATGCTGTGCAGTTGTAGCAATCCTTAGAACGCTGGGTTAATCGGTTAATAGTTTTAGTAATAAAGAAAATCTTTAAGTGCATGCGAAAGTATAATAACTCTCATGGAGTTTCTGTACTGAAACGCCTCATCAATCACTCCTAGTTTTAAATTTTGCTCCCGAGAGTTAGGTTCCTTTCTTCGCGGACAATGAATTACACAAATCTGTTACAAAAGAACCTACAATACGTATTTGCAATTATTATTCATTCTGCTGAAAATATCTACCAATTTGAAAACCACTATACTGGAACATATTTAACAATGTTTGCCAATATTGGAGTCTTCATATGTTTATTTTTAGTTTTTAATTTACGAAGATTGAATTGATAAACCTTTTTAGAATGTAAAAGTTGCCTTTCATTTTAAATACTTTGAAGACTGTAAATTTACAAAGATAAATAGGTGACAGAATCTTGTCAAGAGATGGTAGTTTTCATTTTTCACTACAATAATATCGCCGTAAAAAATCGGCGACCTACGACTTTAGAAGGCTATAGCTGCAATAGTAGAGCCTAATAAATATTATGCTATATGTAAGGTAGTCAAATAACCTGTAATTGGGATCCGTAAAAATATTATTTTGTTAAAACAGTCAAATATGAGAAGCACAAAAATATAACTTTTCCAATACACTTCAATACAATAGTCGTATACATTCAATGCTTATGACACGTTTTATGCAATCAATTTGTAGATATTCTTTTGGACTCCCTGGATACACCGAAAAACTGATCATCATTTCCCAACTTATACGTATTCCCAGACCTAAGGATACGGTTGAAAAAATTGAAAAAGTTCTGCTGTTTTATAAGACTTTTTAAATGCAGTTCATGGTTTTAAATTAAGAATTTAATGAAACTATCGTGTTGTTCAATAGCTTTAAACGTACAGTAGTGTACAATAAATGGTATATGCTATCATTGCAAACTGATTAAAAATAATCTTTTGAGGATAAATATCACTTAGAATAGTCTTGAGTTTCATCAAAAATGGCCCTACTAAAGTATTAGAAAAGAATGTGTAAAAAAGGGAACTATTTTCTTTCCAACATTGTCTACTTTTGGTAGACATCTTCGTGCCGCTTGAACATAGAGTGGACTGCAGAAGGCTTGCCTACATTCAGACACGAATATTCACACAACTATTCAACTATTCTAACGTAAAACTGGGACCCGCATAACTCATTCTGATAAATGCCTTAAAGTACGAGGTATCAACAAGTCTAAAACCACCAAGCAGCTAATATCTTCGGTGTTTTTGAGATACGATCACTATATGAAACGGTATTATAAAAAACATGGAGATAATAAATATAAAAGTGGGGTTTGCAGGTGTACTACACAAAAGCTCGCAATAGCTCTTTGAAAATTCGAGATTCTCCTAACTGTCGTCCAAATCCCTCTAAATTCCCTAACAAAAAACAACGATACCTACCTACCTGCCGCACAAACTACCAAATGAACCTTTAAACTATCCTAAATAAAAAACTGTTTTTTGTTCCATGATGACTGCGAAAGAAAGTACAATATTTCACTAAACAGACGAGTACTATCCTAATAACAGCTTTGACCAAACTACGCAGTCCATCCTTGGGTTGCCTTCTCAGGCGCTGTCCCGAGATTTTCAGCTGAATACGGTTACACAACTAAGTAAGCAGTCACAGATAATCGTTCAGGAATGATCTCATAGGAAAAACTTCCAAGCAGAGGTTATAACAACCGTGCCGAAGGATGAATGGCACCAGCGTGTAGTGTTTCTTGCGATGTCTCTAGGATACCAGGTCGCTTCCCAAAATATCCCAACTTTATCCCCACATGGGGGTCTCTGTGTGGGGGAACGGTTTTCTCTAACTCTTTGAAGCTGTGGGATTAATTGTCGGATCTGTGAAACTACTAAATGAGGAAAAGCAAGTTTATGCCAATTAAGAAAGAACTCATTGAAGCGAATAATGGCCTGGAAGTTAATTTGGACCGTTGGCATAAGTCAACATGCGACAGAGGATGTTGACTACACAGTATGTAAGAAAAAGGCAAAAGAAACTGAAGAGAGGGCAGTTCTGAAGATGGAAACAAGCCACCAGGGGACCTAGATAAACGAATATGCCATAGAAACTCCCACATCAACCTACGGGAAGAGAACGAGGGAGCTCACGATGAATCCCCTAGAGTCGAACGCCACGAGACCTAATCCAAAGGAGCTGAGGGCCCGCAACGATGCAGCGGCGACCTAAACCCTAAAGAGCCAGAGTAGGAGGGACAAATTTGTACTAAAGTCCCCAAAGAGCAAGCAGAACTTCAGACGTGTTCATCCCGAAGCGGTCTTGATAAAACCAGCGGAGATCAAGCTACGCGGAGCTCCTCAAAGACCTAAAAAAACCGGAGCAAACTGTCCACCGCCAACAGGGATCTGTTGGACACCGAAATAAAAGTATTGGACCTTGACGAGACGACGGTGGAAAAACATATAAGATATGCTTTGAAGGGGCACTTTGAAGAGAGCTATTTTGCGGGCATTAAAGTCAGCATGACGAAGAAGGCCTTTAGGGGGTGGAGGTAAAAGAATATATGGACCATATATAGAGGTAGGGTCAGCTGACCAGATTCTGCTTGAGGTCCTTTCGGAGAGCCAGCCTTGAGAAGAAGGCCTTCAGAAGCCACAGTGGTAAGAAAATTCAGATGTCGAAGGCCCATGAGCCCTTATTGGAAATGATGGTATATTATTGTAGTCAACTAAATATACTACCATGCCAAAAACATTGACCCAAATTATTTTACATTACGCTTATGGAATAGATCGTATAGTTCTATATTTAAAAATGCTACGATAGCCAAAGGAAATGATTTTCACGAGGTCGTCTATATATGACGTTAAGTAATTTCCCTATGTTTTGGAACACTCACACCTGTGTAAAGCTTTTCCCAACTGTAACACCTTGTAGTTGGTGGGAAGGCTTAAGCGTGTGGGACATTTAGTTATAACGGACCTCGGCCTGTACGCGTATGGACTGAGGTCCCTTCGGGACCAATTTACAGTTTTTGGAATCGGGACAGGAATCACTTTGACACCTGAGGGTCAAAAGGTTGTCCTAACGACCTCTCGGGGACACCGGACGACCTCGCCAAATAATTAGTATTGCCTCTGCAAGCGGGGCTCTGAAGAAGCGGACCTTTAATTTCACTAGATACTCGTGGAAACAAAATGGATCACGCAAAAAGAAAATCGAAGGAAGAAGGATAAAAGGAAGTCGCGGAGGGGGGAGATGGGTTGGACCCTACGGGTCCAACATAGCCTTTTCCTCCCAATCTGTCTCTGGCAAGCCAAACTCAGGTAGCAACTGTGTCCCAAGCTCTTCCGAAAGCTGAGAAATTGACGTTCCCTCTAGATGAGGATACGGAAGACCCGTCTGTGGTTATCCGGCGGTCGGAAGAATTCAACCCCTCACTTAAGTCATCGTCCTGACGAATCGTCAGATACGATAGACCTCAGGAAGAGAATACAGCGGGGGGCACCAAGCATCCCCTAGTCTTGCAAATTCCTAAGTCTCAGGCGAGGGCTCTTGCAGTCCTTAAAACGAGGCTCTTCTACCACTTTGGACAGGTCAACTTTAAGGTTGTCAGCCAGGGGCAGGAGGCGCCTGCCGAGCCAGAGGAAGATTGCATCATATCAAATGCGCCTCGGCATTTCTGTAGGGGGACATGGCTTTGAGGCACATAGGTATTTCTCTAATACAATAACCTTGATTATTTCAAGATACCATAAGGTGATTTTGGCGAAGAAGGCTGGTTCCTGTTCCAGGGACCCCAAGGCGACCAAACCAAGGACTTGCATACTGGCCAAAGGAGTTTACGCTGTCCCGCTGCTTGAGCTATGTTCGAGAGACCTGATGGTGATGGTCACAGATCTTAAAGGAATGGGGAAGCTAGTCATAGGATCAGCTTAGTTTCCGAATGAGAGCGATACTAACTCGATGAAACCATGCTTTGTGAAAGAACACAGACATCAACTCAAGAGGTAATGATGTACAGGAATACCAAATCAATACTGATTTAGATATTCTTAACACGAGGAACACCCCAACGTTTCGCAAGTTGGCCAGGGAGGAAGTAATTTACATCACTCTCTGTACTAGTAATTTTAGAGATAATATCAAGAAGTGGAGAGTCTCATATGAACCCATTCTCTCAGGTCACTCACAAATAGTGTTCGAGTTAGAATCCAATACACCCGCGAACCGTAAATGGGTCATAAATCCAAGAAGAAAGGACTGGGATCAGTTTTCCACGGAACGAAGGAATGCACTCCCAGAGGTGCTCAGGTCAATTAGAGACGTGGATGCCCTGGAGATGACAGCCAAGAGTTTCACGGAAGCCATCGAATCTACTTATGAATGTGCAGTTCGACCTAAAAGAGTCTGAAGTGCTGGGGAGTCACACCGGTGGAATGGGAAACTCGAAGAGCTTCGCAGGGAAACCAGACAGAGGTTCAGAGTACCAGTATTTACAAAACAGAAGAACTATAGGTTTCATTTACGACGCTGAGAGATAAAAACAGGGGTTCCAAACGTAAGGCAAAGCAAGAAAGCTGGACTAACTTTGGCACAGACATCCATAATTGAGCAGAGGTGGTTAGACTGGATAAGCTGTTTTCTTGAAACCCGAATGCTATTCTCGGCACTCTGAAATTGCCCAGCGGGGGATACTCAGAGGCGGACGAGAATACCTTCTCCCACCTGATTTAGGCACATTTTCCAAACTTTAGAAGGTTTGGAGAAAAGGGGGCAGCACCTCTGAAACATCAAGAGCCGCCGCAGGATCGGGTATTCCTCACCCAAGGATTTCCGCCCCATCAGCCTCACATCTTTCCTGTTGTAAAAAGTGGAAAGACTTGCCATGGTTGCACATGGTGTGCCTATTGCAGTCGTGGAATGGACCTGCCACATGTTGGCTAACAGGAACCTAACACTAAGGGTGATACTACTTTATGTGAAACCGTTGACTCGGGATGTCTGCAAGGAGGCGATTTATCGCCCTTGCTGGGGTGCTTGGTAGTGGATGAATTGCTTCATCTGTTTACGAGTCAGGGTCACCACGTTATAGGCTGTGCGGACGATATACTGATTACCGGGCGCGGCCAGCATCTGGGCGCACTCTTCGGAGGAATACAACAAGCCCTGGGGATAGTCACTGGTGCCTCAAAGTCGAGACCCGCGATGTCATTCGGGAAACTAATAGGTTTGGTGCCCCTCCATCTCAACATTAAGGTCCTGGTTGCGAAGGCGGCCGGAATATTAAATCTGGTAAGCGACAGAAGGATTTCGACAGCAGTGCGCATTCCAATCGACATCGCGAGGAAGAAAACTGGTTTACAGATGGCTCCAGGAACAAGGAGAATGCAGGGGCCGGTGTATATTGGAGAAGGAATGGAATAGGCTTCACAATCGCGATGAGGCCCTACGCCACAGTTTTACAATTTGAGATTATGACGAAAGAAATTAACAGTTGGCTGACCGACGAACATCAGAATTAGTGAAGATTGGTATCCGGTTGCAGAAAGGCCAAAACATTCTTGGGCTTAAGTTAAATTCTAATCGAGCGAACAATATTCTCAATCTCAGAAGGAATGAAGCTGAAGTCCTAACAGAAATGTTTATAAGGCATGAAAACCTTGGGTACCACATACATAAGATAGGGCTTAAGGAAAATTCCCCCTGTCGCCTTTGCAGGAGTTAATGAGACAGCTACTCATATCCTTTGTCACAGCACCGCGATTGCACCGCGAATTGAAATAAGGTTTCAATTTGGAGGTAAGAATTTCATAACTTCTGAAAAGTGACTTCAAATCGTGATGAAAAATCTAATGGTTCAACACAAACAATTATTTTTTATCACGGTCCTAAGTCAACTCGAACACCGTAAAAGAAAAATGTCAACCCGATATTATCAACATTTGACTATATTTTGTCATAAATCAAAGATATTTTACAATCAAACTTTTTTGGTATTGATTCAGAAATACAACAGATCAAAAGTATTTTTCTGTTTCTCTTATCAATCGTGGATTTCACTTTAAGGATTGTAAAATCCCTAGAATTTTTGCAAACCCAACTTTTTATTACTACCATAAGAAAATTGATTCCGAACAAATCCTTTCAGCACAGTATGTAATATGTATTAGGTATTTAAAGAATAGTCTATATAAAAAGAAGTTTTCAGAAAATCGTCCCTTATCTGCTACTATTCAGATATACTTTTCAGCAGTACATAAATTAAATATAATTATTAAGTCTGAAGCTGGAAGTTGGCGCGCGAAGGGTTTGGCGCCCTCCAGTAGACAATAAATTGTATTAAACTATCAAACATCACTGTTTACTGTGAGGTACTATATTATATACTTACCACAGCGATTGGATTTAAGTTAGTTATTTTATCAGACAATGTTCCGTTAGACATACTCGGCTCGAACGTCCAAAACCTACGTCTATGAAACGTTATAGTGCCGTTTTTATTCCAAACTTTATCTACTTTGTAGTCCATTTCACTATACAAAGAAAACATGAAAGTATAAACCTTTCTCTCTTATGTTCACCTCAAAAAATTTTATAGAATGAGTATTGATTATTACCTGAACACATAAGGGCCGTGTTCTGTGAAATTTGGCTTCGGGCAATCGTGACAATTAAATTCATGAGGATTAGTCCAATTAAATAAATAAAATGACAAATATATAGGTATTGGATTTACATCCCATATCTTGAAAGTTTGCGACGTCTGTGTTAAGGTCAGCTCCTGTTGTTGAACAAAGTAAATTTTAATTTTTAAAGAATGAATGAAGCATTCTCTCGAGTGCATGTCACCCTACAAAAAATGTCTTAGATATTCATTGCATTCACGTATGTTATAGTATGTATCGACCTGAGTATAAGATGTTTTGCAAAAGGATTTATATGATTAAAAATTTGTCATAAGGACAACCGCAGGATTTCGCCGGGAGCGGGTGCTAATCTGAAAAATTGCACCCGCTTCCAGCGAAATCGCGGTAAAATTTCAGCCATAACCACGTCTCACAACCGTGAGATAGGTAGTTACAGTCTGTAAAGGAATCAATACGACGATCCAGCAAAAGCCTCGTGCACCCTAAGAACACGGAGTGACCCAAGGACAACCGCCATCTGCATTTTTCCCGCAAGTGTTCTAGCATATTGTTGACACGCAGGGATGCTTTTTAGGCTATTAGCAATTGAAAGCTTGGCACCTCCAAGAGCGCCGATGAACAGGACGATCAGTTTAACAGAATATTCCGGGTACAATCGTTGCAATTCCCTTATAAGGTCTCGATACCTCTCTTTCTTTTCATTCTCCTGGGCTATGATGTTTTTGTCAGCTGGTGCCGAAAATTCGATAACGAACATGGTTCGCTTCCCGAAGTCAAGAAGAACCATGTCAAGTCTCAAGTGAGCAACAGAAACAATTTTCGAGAATATAAAGTTCCAGTATATGCGGCACTTCCCATTCTCCACAATTGACTCAATTTCCCTAGGAGCATTTAGAGGAGCGATATTAAGGTGAATTCCGTAGGAGTGACAGAGATGGTAATAAAGTACTCTTAGTGCCGCATTGTGCCTTTGAATGCAGGTCATTCCCGCGTGTGTTGGACAACTAGATAGTATGTGAGCCAAATGCTCGGGGTGTGCATGGCACGCCCTGCAGCTCCCATTGGGAATGTCTTGGCTCAAAATGTGGCGACGGTATGTTAAGGTGGAAATGACACCGTCTTGGCATGCAAAAATGAAACCCTCTGCACCAGACTTCAATCCGGGCGATTTAAGGAAAGCAAGCGTTAGCTCACAAGACATTGACTGATCCTTCACATTTCTGTGGAAGATACCGTGCATCCTCTTATCGAGGAGCTGTTCACGAAAGTTTTTCTCTTGTGCTTTCTTAATCCGGGCTTTCAGGAGTGAGTACTCGAGATAGATTAGATTTGACACATTTTGCTCACCCCTAATACTTAAGTCAAGTCCGAGTGTTTCAGCAGCCTCCTCCGCTGCTTTGCACAAAAATGCTCCTTTGCCCACTTCCTCGTGATTCCTGACCATTTTAAGAAGAGGGTCTCTTCCATTTGCAACTCTATGTGCTATACCCAGAATAATACTGTTGTGAAGACATTCAAGACTCAATATTCCGCGACCCCCTTGACGGCGTGAGATGTACAGTCGCGGAACGGAAGACTTAAGATGCATGCTTTTGTTCATGTGCATAACCTTTCTTGTCCCGATATCAAGAGATCTGAGCTTGTTCTTCGTCCATGGAACTACTCCAAATGAATAGAGTAGTACCGGGACGGCAAGCATGTTCGTTGCAGATACATTGTTCCTCACCGACAGTTCGGAAGACCAAATCTGTCGGATGAGACGTTTGTATCTGCTTCGGAGAGGAGAGTATCCTTTATAGATGTCACATCCTGAATGCGGCTCTGTGGCACGCCCAGGTATGTATAAGTCTCTCCAGCGCAAAGGTGTCGTATGGCGCTTCTA
>NC_046664.1:140035705-140042933 GCF_010883055.1 Belonocnema kinseyi | reverse complement strand
GACCCTCTATCCGCAACCCGAGGACGCGTTCGGTGGCTTTGTCATAGGCCCTTCGGTTTGATTCTAGAGGAATCAAAACCGAACCGAATGGTAGCAGAGCGTTAATATATATTAATATATATATTAAATTAAAATTATATATAAAATTAAATTTTTTTTATATTATAAAAAATTTCGCAAAAAACTTATATTTCTCTAAATTTAAGGGCTTATACCCTTTTTGATTTTTTTTTCATTTTCGTGATACGTCTACTGTTTACCCCTAAAGCAGAATGAGGGGGTCGGGCTTAGTTTAAAAGTTTTGCACTGAAGATTGAGAGAGTCGAGTGTAAGATGGCCCGCGCTTTATTGAGTTATTTGAATATCTAAATCTTAAACTTCATTCTATAAGTTTTAAATTCAGTCCGATCCCATTATTTCATTTTTTGGGTAACAAGTAGACATAATTAAAAATGTTTTGACGATTCTTTGTTTGAAAATCAAAAAAAGGCATGAATCATGAAATAAAAAAATAGAAAAGTTTTACACCAAACTTTTCAATTCTTTTGCAATGTTTCTTGGGCGGATATATAATCCGACATACGTAAATGCCATGAAAATCGAAGAAACTTTTTTCGGGTTGTTCAGCTCTCCAAACAATGCTTCACACACAAAGAAATATAGATTGTACTTTACGCACAGCTTAAACGTACAGTCAAAATCCATATAATAAGAATAAATTATCTTATATTGACTTTTTAGGTAGTAAAATTAATTCAATTCGATATTTTTTATTGACATCTAGTAAAATTAAAGTTGTATCAACAGTCTCATCTCGTCGCTCAGCTGGAACTATCGGTCCCTCAAGACTATTAATCGGAAAAAATTTTATGTAACTATATATAAAAAGCATGTATCACCATAAATCTTCATGCTTGGATTTCGATACTTAAAACCCCCAATATTTTCACTGTACGCTAAGCTACTACATAGCTCTGCTTTATACATACGTTATTAAGAATGGTTTCAAATATTGAACCCCATAAAACTCCTACTGTTATTCCACCAATAAATAATATAACGCTTAGGCCAAAAATAAAATATAACTTCACGTTGGACCTCATCTCTTTTCCTTCAGGTCCGATTCTGTAAAAAAAATTGTAACTGTAGTATTAACTCGTCAGTATTTAATCATAATTTTTCTTCGTAAGATTTACCTTATAGAATTTAACAAAAGTTAAATAATAGTTATATTACTTATTTAAATTACTTTGAAAATAATTGAATGAATATGAATATATTAGTTTTTTCAAAGTATATTGAAAAAATTATGGTAAAATATTATATAATTTCTGTATTCTAAAGCCACTTATAACATTTAAAAAAGAAAATATGAAATCCAAAAAATAAATATAAATGAACTCAAGGGTAATAATATAATTTATTATGGAAATATATTAGACGGTAAAACTTAACATGATGTTATTACCCTAGCAAACTAACTGTTGAAGATCCGAATTGAATACGAGTTAGATCTGCCGACAACATAGTACGTTCCAACACTGGCATCTATCCGGGTCGTATGTTAATTATTCTATTCCCTTTTCTCCCACTCTTTGCCTACACATAAACTCGAAGCCCCCTTCGAAAGTGATATCTGGTCTACGCCGCTGCCTGGGTGTAAGTGGGTTCAACATCGGTAACAGGAACCAAAAATTGCATTATTTTGATTGCATAACAGGTGCTAAGCAGGGTATAATTGGGTCAAGTCCGGGATTTGTACATAAAAATTGTTTCTCAAAATTCGTTGTGGGTATCGATATGGGTCTAACGTGGTTCAATAAGAGGTCCCTTATTTATATAATGTGGTGGAGGCAGCATGGTGCAGACGGGTTCTAACAGGCAAGTAGAGCGAGAAATTATTTTAAAGTTTGTTGTGGGCACTTACGCGGATCTAACGTAATTTTATCCGGGACCAGTTTAATCGAACGTGACTCTGTTCCGGATTACTCTATTTAATGAAGGAGATTAACTTTTAATTATTTCCAAAATTCATTGACAAAAAAGCATTAATGTTAATAAATAGTTTTAGCCATAATAAATAGAATATTACACTACGAGGGCAGGAAAATTGAAATTCCCATATATATAATACGTATATATTGCTCGACGCGTGAGAGGTTTGTGGCAAAAAAATAGAGTGCAGACATATATTTCTGTCTCACACAGAGAGCAGAGAACGTTCACAGCATTGCGCGTGCGCCGTCAACTTTGGAAAAGTTGGAAAAAGGGGAATATTGCTGACATTATATATGCGATGGATCGACGGGATCTCGCGACCTTTGGGTGGACGGAGCAACTGAATCACGAATTGCTAGAGTGCTACGATGCGAGTGTGGCCCGTGAACGGGGTTACATGGCACGGCTGCATGCTCTGTGGTGCGAGAAACACCCGGAGCTATCGCACTTTTCGCATCAACGTCTGCGAAACCATGCTGAACTACTATATTCCTATACTCTTCTCCATTACTTTACTTTCTTAATTCCTATCTGACCTCCTTCTTCTCTTTACAATCGTCATCCCACCTATTATCACATCCAGCAATCCGCTACCCTACCGACAGAAATCTCTGAGCATATTCTAAATTCTCTAGGGTCAGAGAAGCTTTAAAGTGTCCTTTTCGAAATTGAAATACGATCATAAATAACAAGCAGAGAGACTATATCAATAGAGTATTCGATACTCAAGGGTCCTTCTTTAAGCTTTCGGATTAAAATTTAGAAGTAGATTTTTTTAAATTCATAGTGAATAGCGTAAAACATAATAATTCGGAATCTACGGGTTTCGATGATTTCAGATATCTAACTTTTTTTAAATGCTCAAAATTGGAATTAATACAACGTTCCTCGTAAATGGAATGAGATACGTCAAAAAAGACAACATTTTTTAATTCAACTAGAAAATATTGTATTAGTATATAAGTTATAATTATAAATAAGTATAATGAGAAAATTAATCAATTAAAAAAAAAGTGTTAATTTGAAGAGGAATTTAAAAAGGGAAAGCCGAAGTAGCGGGCAACTAGTGTAAATAACTCTGCCCGTCCGCTACGTGACGAATACAAAAGGAACATTACATTACCGTCGCACCACTCTTAAAAGGACCACTAAAAGGACCTTGAAAAGGACCCAAATATCTCAGACTATCTCAGAGACTAAATCATTCAAATCGACTCTACTCATAGACTCAAATGGGTCAGGCTATTTCGCTTGAGAATACTCGAGATTTCTATCGGTAGGGTAAAGCAATCACTGCAGTTTCTTCATTGTCTAATGAAGTACCTAGCAGACAGCTGGCGAAAATTCAAATTATGATTTCTGAGAGATTTATTTACTTAAAATCGTCGGAAAGCTGCAGCCAGTCGTAACCAAATCTCACTAAAAAGATAATTTTGCTTAAATCTTTATACGTGCAAAACACGTTCACAAGCTTCCCCCATAAACTGGACAACCGCGCTAATCGACTGCATTCCTTCGAAAATTTCACTCAACCAATCATATTTTCCCGAACAAACTTAAAAAATCGACTTTTTAAACTGAAAAAAATTTAAACTTACTTAACAAAACTTTCCTTTGAAAATTATGTACATTTTTTAATGTTCCTTTTAATTTAAATGTGAAAAAAATACTTTAAAATATGGAACTCCATTTTGTATACTTGATTGCTATTCTAGTATCGTTCTGGTACTCTCCGGGAGAAATAATTTATGGAAATAATCAAATTTTCGACAAATGAGTACCAACCGAAAGACCCCTATAAACTGGCTCTCCCATACCGGTACAATATTACTAGAAAATCTCTATAGAATCTCAGGTTCACTCACTTTCCTTACTGAAATAATTGAAAAAATTTCATTTTTCAATTTTAATACTGTCTTATGAATAAAACAAAAACTATTTGTTCTATAAAAAAGTAATCCATAACAAATTTGCATATGTTTTTTGGGTGCATAATTTTGGTAAATTCATATTTTTTCTTATCTTGCATGATTTGATGGAAAAATCGAATTTATTTTTTACTATTCTTTTACGATCAAAATTTAAATTTTCGATTTTTCGCGAAAAATCAAGAAGTTGCTATGATAATATTGTAGGGCTTTCAAAGGCAACGTTTTTGTTCTATTGACTTTTTTCATATCCTGCGATTTTCGGCCGATGAAAGCGCACTGAAAAAGCAAAGAAAAAGCACTGATCAGTGCGTACTCAGTGCTGTTTCTTTAGTGCTACCTGTACCGCTAGTTTTCTATACCTGGGTTCTCCTTCAAGTGACCACTAAAATTTCTAAAAGGCTTTTTTCACCCAATAAATCTAGTCTGTGTGGTCTTTGAAAAGGTGTGTTAGTAGTGTATACTATAGTGTTAGTGCAAATCAGTGTGCCTATACTAATGCGACTAGGCTATCAAGTAGACCAGCTGAAAGGGATTCCATTTACGAGAAACGTCGTACTAATTCCAATTTTAAGGATTTGAAAAAAGTTAGATATCTGAAATCATCAAAACCCGTAGATCTAAATCTAGTTCTAAATTTTAATCCGAAAGCTTAATAAAGGACCCTTGAGTGTAGGCTACTCTATTGATATAGCTCCTCTGCTTGTTATTTATGATCGAATTCTTATTTCAATTTCAGCCTCTCTGCTTTTTATTCATGGTCGTATTTCTATTTCAATTTCGAAAAGGACATTTTAAAGCCTTTAAAACATTTAAAAGAACTACTTGTACCTTTGAATATATCTACCTGAGTACCTGCAGAGAATGTCTCTGAGCTTCTCTGACCCTAAAGAATCTTTAAAATATACTCAGAGATTTATTTCGGTAGGGGTACGCTGTAATGTATACTTTCCCCTCTTTTGGTCCGCCAGGCTTTGTATGACCCGGCCTGACTTTTTCGCCTGTGACGTTCCTGAGATTTCCTTTCGGTAAGGTCCAGTGTGCATACTTTGTACAATTTATTGTAGAAGGAAAAGGGCAATTTTCACGAATGTCTATTCGTGCAATCAAGATAACCCTACAAACATGAGTGCATGTCGGAGGAGATAGGCAAATAATAAGTTATAATCTTAAGCCTGAGAGAAATTTAACAATGTGCAATATTACCCTTTCAAAAGTGCTGTCTTATTTTGAAATAAGGATGTCACGAAAATTTTGCTTTCATCGATGATATTTTTAATTGTTCATACGTATGTAATTATTATCACGACTTTTTTTTAGCAATGGCATACACTTAAATAGAAGTACCATTGTTACACTTGATAGTGTAATGATAATTACTCATGCACTGTGCGATTTCAAGACGCATAAAATGCATAACGTCATAAAGTCATATCTGACATCTACCGTTCATCTTTGAATAAAATTAACTTTTATTTTCTAGAAAATAACAAAGCCCATGATACAACTAAGGACCCTCTAGAACATCCCTATCAGACCCATGTTGCCAATGTTGGCACCCTGTGCTACTGCGCTTGCGTTAGGGCTGCGCGCTGGTTGGCCGCATTCATCGCGTGATTTAAAATTACTTTTAAAAAAATCTTGTAATTTAAATAAATAACTATTAAAATATGCACAATAATGTATACTGTAATGATGTAACTTTGATTTCAGGCAAGAACAAAATTTATAGCACATACATTTTATAAATAACACTTTATTTTCACTGAACTCAGGGCCGTGGCCAGCCGTAGGCCCCGACGTGCCCGCCCCCTCCGAAATTCCGCGAATCCTAACATTTTCCTGTAGATGTGAAAAACATCTAAACTATAACTACGTTTTATTCTCCCCCCCCCCCCCAAACCAAATTTCTGGCTACGAGCCTGATTGAACTCCTTATATTTCACAAGACATTTTTTGAAATACATTATAATATTTCAGCAGCTTAATATATAGAGGTTAATTGCAGATTATAATAACGATAATATTTCAATTTTTCTGAAAAACAAAAAAATTCAGCTTAGAATATTGTTCTATTCTATTAAGAGTCTTAATCGAAAAGAACAATATTCTATGCTGAAAGTTTGGTTATAAAAATTCAAATATTATTATTATATTCTGCAATTAACTACTATATATTAATCTGTTGAAATATTATATGGTATTTCAAAAATGAATCTATTTAAAAACAATGTTTTGTGAAATATAAGACAGTCTTTGGAGTTTAACGAAAATAAACTGTTATTTATAAAATATTCGTCATATAATGTTTTTGCCTGAAATGAAAGGTTACATCATTTTTATACATTCTTGTGTTTATTTTAATAATTATTTATTTCATTTACAAGGATTGTCTTTTAAAGTAATTTTGAATCGCGCGCCAATTGCGGTCAACATTGGTATCATTGTATCCGACTACTGAGAAAAGTAGTTGTCGCTTATGGCCCATTTACACCTCGCTTGTTTGCAGGCTAAATGCATGGCATCTTTACGTGGTACAGAGAGAGATACAGATACATTTCCCGTCTGCAAGGAAGGAAGGTGTAAATAGACCATTAGGGTACTGTGAGGGTTCTGTCAAAGATATTATAAACGTAGGTGCGGTGCGGGCTTAGTTGCCCGCCATAAATATAGACGGCGCGTCCGGCGAAAAAAGTCACTTCCCTTCTACCCAAACGTTCCCCGTAGAAAGCTCCGTTTCGATATAGTTTGCCAAGAGCCACTTGGAGCGCTGTAAGCAACTCTCGGCACACCTTCGAGGCGCACTGATGGTAAACTTAACTTGGACAAGAACCATTTGGAATGAAAGTAAATTGCCAATTAAAACAATTTTACATTTATAACTTTGCAAAACTTGGTTGTTTTAATAAATACCACAAATATAAGTCGACGAGTAATTTATATTACGGTTTCATATATTTTCCACTAATTCTAAAATTATTAATTATAATTTTCATTCTATATATTGTCTATATATAGTTCTTTAATATTATTTAGTTTTTATTTTTATTTTTGTGGTCTGCAATTTCTACGGACTTTTTTAGACTATTCATCTAATCAAGTTCTCTTATGTATTTTCCAATTTCTTAATTATTATATATTCTAACATTTTTTTCAAATATAATTATAATTCCAAGTGATAGGAACATTGTTCTTTCGGGTTTTAGATGTTAAGACGACAGTTCCGAGCCAGATTACGTTTCGCATTGGCAAACAAAATTAGACGAACAGAATTTCACTGGCACATTCATAAAAAATATCAT
>NC_046664.1:140028759-140035605 GCF_010883055.1 Belonocnema kinseyi | reverse complement strand
AAATTTTTGAAATATTTTCGACGCTGTAAACTTCCCGAAATAACAAAATGCTGAAACCTGAAAATCCCGAATTAAAAAATTCTAGAATAATGAAATTCTGGAGAGTTTACAATATTATCGAATTTGAAAATTCCCGAATAATAAAACTCCAGGCCGAATGCTGTCTGATGATAAAATATACAAACTAAAAAATTCCCGAATTGCAGAAATTGAGAAAACAGTTCTATGGTCAATATTATTTATTTATTAACAATACAATAATCAAATTTTTTGTTATAGAAATTTGGTTGAATGTTTAATTTTTTTAAATTATTGTTTTAATTTAAAATAACAATAATTGTAGAAAATGTGATACAAACATAAATTTAAAACACGTGAGCTTCAAATGAAACAAACTTTGCAGGATTCAATGCAGACTGATTAAACGCGACTATTATTTTTATTTTTTTAAATAATAATCTAATTTTTGCGAGCGTTTTCTGTAATGGACAAAAAACAAAATGGACATTTTCAAACCAATTTTTTTATCCAAAAATACATTTGTTCAATTATTGTTATTTTTAATTCAAACAATAATTTTTAGAAACTTTAAACTTTAGAAAAGTTTTTTCCTCGGTAAAAATATTTGATTGTTCTATTAAAATTTCTTTTTAACTAACTATTTTTTAATTGTTCAAATTAGAGAGTTGTCTAGCCCGGATATTGTATAATTCGGAAATTTTCTGTCGGCAATTCTTAAATTCGGTAAGATTTTAAATTGTTGAAAATTTTCCAATTCAGGACTATTATATTTCGACAATGCATCAAAATGCATCACTGTAAAAATTCCGAAATTATAACATTGCAATGTTATAATTTCGGAATTTTTACAGTGATGTGGGAATTTTATTTTTCGGAAAAAGCGACTGAAAAATCCCGAAAAATAAAATTCCTGACACTGTAAAATTCGTACATTGAAAAATAACCAATAATAAAATTCCCGAAATTATAAAAGTCCCGAAATATAAAAGTCGAATTGGAAAATTCACGAAAAATAAAATTCCAGACAATAAGATATTACCGAATTTTAAAAATCCCCAAAGAAAATGCCTGAATCATGAAATATTCGAACTAGAATATTCCTGAATTTAAACAATTTAAAAACTTGTTTATTAAATATTATTTATTTACAGAAATAATACATAATAAATAAATCAATTTTGATATAACATGTTGTTGAATTGAATCCTGCAAAGTTTGTTTCAAAAATGTTATTATGTAGGTACGAAGAAAATTCAGGCAGAAAATTTTTTTCTTTCAAAGTCAGTGGTCCCATATTTTTATACCTCCTCTTAAAATTATGTAATTTTTCAAAATAAAAAGTCAACATTTGAAAGCATTTTAAAATCATCAAAAGTATCTATTCTCTTTTAAATTGTTTCAAACCTTTTAAAATTATTTTACAAATTTTTCGGAACTTTTAAATGTCTTTTAGACTGATTCCCATTTTTCCTAACATTTTTGTAAAATCCTGCACACAAAATTGTTTTAAGAGCTTCCAGATTTTTTCTAATATTGTAAATCTTTTGAAATGTTTTGAAATATTTTTAAACATTCTCTTTGAGTTATGTTCCTTTTTCAAAATAAAAAATCATTTTAAATCTACCCAGAAATTTTTATTGTTTTCCTATTATTTCAAAATTCTTGAGGAGCTCCAAATTTTGTTCTTTTCTTTGTAACATTCAGAAACCTCCAGCTTATTTGATTTTTTTCTAAATTAATGCTTATTTAACTGTTCTTTAAGAATCAAAATGAAATACTTTTACCTTCAAAATACAAATAAAAAAATTAAAAAATTATAATCGTAAAATTCCAAGTTTAAATTTGTCACTCTGAAATTGTGACAATTCATTTTCAAATTTTTTACTATTAAAAATGGTTTTTTTTTTCCAAAGCAAATAGATTAAAAATGGAATCTTTTATACTGAAATACTTCAAAAAGATTTTTAAATTTAATAAAGTTGTTCATTTAAGAAGCCATTAATTCGAACTTTACACTCGTGTCACTACTAAGGCTTTGCAATTAAATTAGTTTAAATTTTAACGTTAAAATATGTAAATTATATCATTTTGAACAGATCTAGAATCACCTTGTAAAATCAATCACTGTTTAGTTTTTAATACTCGAAATGCAGTTTAATTTTCAAATTTATTTTTATTTTCTGATTTGTCCCGGTCGCGAGTCTAGCTTCATATTTAAAACAATATTTCATTTTTTTTGAAATTGTAATTTTTCGGTTGTAACTTACGGGAGAATAATTTTATTCTTTGAAAGATTTTCTACAAATCTTGTTGATAATTTCTACATTCTCATCAAAAATGAGAAGGTGTTAGTTTTTTATGAAAAATAACTTTTTCGGATTTTACCAAATGTCGACATTTTGAGGCCCCGTGAGTCAGAAAAACAAGTTTTTACGTCGGGGTCTGTTTGTCTGTCCGGCGTCGTCGTTGTTGTGGTCTGTATACCGGATAATTTTCGAAAGAATTGTCCGATTGGATTGGGTTTTGACACACTGTTCGAGGGATCAGAAAAAAAGATCGAGTTCGTTAAACAGCCATTTTTGATAAAAATCCAAAAAGTTGAAGCTTTTTCAAAATTTTTGAGACCACTTTTTTGAAAATTTGAAAATTTTATCGACAGCTATTTATGGTACAAAAAAATATGAACAATTTATCCTGACAACTGTTTTTGATAAAATCAAACTTACCAAAGTTAAAGGATTTTCAAAATCCAAAATACCAAACGAAAATGGACATTTGAAGCAAAAAAAGCTGGATATGGAAAAAAGTCAAGAGGCGAAAAACGCTACTTTTTCAAGGCCCATGATTTTTTTATCACATTCCCATCCATAATGAGAAGAGTTTTATGCGAAAAATTATTTTCGCGAATTTCATTAAATTTCGACGTTTCGAGGCTCCTTGAGTCAGAAAAACAAGTTTTTACAGACGACTCTCTCGGCTCCAGTTCTACCTCCCCCCTCTCCCAACCCTCCCTCATTAACTGAAGTTTTGGGTGGGACTGACGTTAGAACTACAATCTCCACCATAAGACGATTTGATACTTAACTTTGAAATGATTTCGACTCAGAAAATAAACTTATTGCATAAAGGTGTTAGTTGGGCGTATAATCTAAACAATGAATAATACAAACTACAAAATAGCCTCGGAAAGGACTGGAACTTTTAATGGATATAGGCATGCACACGGAAAATATAAAGGTCATGTTTCAGGCGACGAATGGAGACTGGGTGTTTGGAATGCTAGGGGAGTAAATGACCTAAAGGTAAAAGAATTTCGTGAAACTATGGACGTGAAGAAACTAGACATTTTATGTGTGTCTGAAACAAAGAAAAAGGGATGCGAAACCAAAGACATAAAAAACGGCGTGTTAAAAGGCGGATTTGAAATATGGTCAGGAGTAGACTGTGAATCACATGGTAAACAAGGAGTAGGTCTGATTTTGAATGAAAGAGCAAATCAGCATCTCGGAGACCATGGTTTCGTGTCTCCCAGACTGCTGTGGGCTAGAATGAAAGTAGAAATCAGAAGACTATTTATCATATCATGCTACGCACCGGTTGATAGTGATCTTAGAGAAGTAAAAGACGCCTTCTGGGACACTTTAAATGACACAATAAACATTTGCGAACATGGGGAAAGAGTAATTCTACTAGGAGACATGAACGGATGGGTGGGCATCCAAAATCAGGATACTGAAAGAGTATTAGGTAATTTTGGGGATCCAAGAACAAACTATAACGGAGATAAATTAGTTGGTCTATGCTTAGAAAGGGGTCTGTTGATTACAAATACTTGGTTTAGGCATAAAATGATCCACATGTACACCTGGTCTAAAGGAAATAGCCACAGTATAATTGACTTTGTTGTTGCGCATGAAATACTAAGAGAGTTAGTCAAAGATACAAGAGTCATGAGGGGTCCTGAATGCAATACTGATCATTACCTTGTTATCTCAAAAAGTAACTTAGGTCGGGGATGGAGAAAAAAGAGAACCAAGAAAGCAAAACAAACGCGAATCAAAATTGAGAACCTACAGAAACCGGATGTGCGAATAGATTTCCAAAATAAGATAATTGAAAGCATAGATAGGGCAACATGAGAGGACCGTATAAAAAACTAAGATATAGAGGGCGCCTGGACAATGTTACGGGATATCCTTGTTAGATGTACGATCGAAATGTGTGATACCGCAGTTGTAGGAAGAATGTCTGGTGATGCGTGGTGGAATGATGAAATCCAGGCTGCCCAAAAAGGAAAAAGAGAAGCGTACAAGAGAACTTTGAACATTGCAGGTCTTAGCAATGAAAAAAGAAGTAGACGTAGAAATGATTATAGATGCGAAAACAGGATACTTAAACGATTAGTTAAAGAAAGTAAAGATACAATTAGAGCAGAAGAAGAGATAAAAATACAAAGCGACTTTGAAGGAAGCAGGAAACTACTTTATAAAAAAATGAAAGGAAACAAAAGTACAGAAAATGTAAACATGAGAAGTAGTAGGGGGAAATGGTATATAATGCAGACGGAATACTAGAGGCTTTCAGAGACTATTTCAGAACACAATTCGGAGATGAAGCTATAGGACACCACAACTGCGATGTTGAACACGATGCGATGGAAAACTCAATTGAGAAAGTCTGTGTCACTGAGGTTAGGGATATAATTAAGAACTTGAAAAACGGTAAGGCTGCCGGGGTAGACGGTATTAACGCTGAAATGCTTAAATACGGTGGCGAGTACATACCACATAGAGTGAGCGAATTGATATATTTATGTTTCGAGATTTGAGACATCCCAGACGATTGGAAAAAAGCGATTATCGTACCAATATACAAGAGAAAGGGAGATGAAAGCGAGTGCAATAATTACAGAGGGATTAGCGTATTAAGCACCGTAAGTAAAATATATTCAAAAATACTTATTCGTAGGGTAATGAAAATAACAGAAGCAAAGATTTGGGAAGTCGAAAGTGGGTTTATGTCAGCAAGGTCATGTACGGATCAAATATTCAGCTTAAGGCAAATAACAGAAAAAAGTTTGAGAGTAGGAAAAAAAGTTTTCTGTGCATTTGTTGACCTAGAAAAGGCTTTTGACAAGGTAGATAGAAGTAAACTTTTGGAAGTCCTGAAAGAGTATAGAGTCAATGGATGGATCCTACAAGCTATAAAAACAATATATACAGGTAGCAAAGCGAGTGTAAGAGTTTATGGGAAACTGAGTGACTGTTTCGATATTATTCAAGGAGTTAGACAAGGATGTGTTACTTTTTCATGGTTATTTATATTATTTATGGACAAGTGTTTAAGAATGGCTCTCTTCGACGAAAAGGGTGTGGATATCCAAACAGTAAGGGTACGTGGGTTAGCGTTTGCAGATAATAATGTTGTTATGGCAGAGTCTATCGAAGACTTACAAAGAATGTTGAATAAACTAGATGCAAGCATGAAGAGCATGGGCCTCAAAATTAATTCAAATAAAACAAAAACTATGGTGTTCGAAGGAAAGAGTGAGAAAACACTATGCAACATTCTATTGATTGATGAGAGAATTGAACAAGTTGATAAGTTCGTATATCTTGGTAGCTTATTTATTACGGACGGAAAGATAGATGAGGAATTAGATAGACGAATAAATAAAGGTAAGAAGGTTATTGGTAGAGCAGGTCCCCTTATCAGAAGTAAAAATATATCAAATGAAGCTAAAATGGCAATACATAATTCCATATTTGTACCGACAGTACTATACGGTAGCGAGACATGGACTTATCAAGAAAAAGATAAGAGTAAAATTAACGCAATTGACATGAGATTCATGCGCATAATATGTGGGGAAACCCTGATGGACATGGGAAAGAAATCGGATAAGATGGTTCGGACATGTTCAGAGAATGCCAAATGAACGACTAACAAAACAAGTGTATCAAGGTAAAGTAAATGGCAGCGTACCCAGAGGTAGACCGCGGAAAGAATGGTTAGAATGTGTGAATGAGACCCTGGTTAGAAGAGACATAAGAAGTCACAGAAACACGAGAGCCTGCATAAAAAATGCATGGACATAAAAGAAGCTAGAGAAGTATGCCAGGACAGGAAAGTATGGCGGCAAAAAGTTAGTAAAAAGAGTGTCAGTAGAGAGAATGAAGCCTAAAACAAAATACCTTGGCCACTAATGGACCCAAGTGGGGAACCTTACATAACGACTTCGTGAGGTTCTTCGTTTGGGGTGATTGCTAGAGAGATTGATCAGCAGCCTGGGTCGGAGCAGTGTTGCGGAACGAACGTGTTATTTACTTAAATAGCACGAGAATTCTGGATCAATCTGAAAAACTTCTATCCCTTCAACACACTACCCCTTTCCCCTACCGAGTGAGTCACGCCTACCCCGAAAGGGAAATGGCTTAATGGTGTAATAATCTGTCTCTCTGGCGTCTACGTCGTCGTTATTGTGGTTATGGTTGTCTGTATATCGGATAACTTTTGAAAGAATAGTCGGATTGGATTGTGGTTTGACACACAGATTTTTTTATTTTAAGAATTATATGTAAGAATTGTACTATTTTTATTTTTATAACAAATATTTTTCTTCAATTAAATATTTGCTATAAAAGTGTTTCGAAGAGATTTTTTAAAAATCTTTCGGGGAATAAAATTAGTATTTATAGGTCGACAAAGGTTTCTTTTCTTTAACAAATTTGGCTTTCGCCTAAATTTTTCCAGTTGTTTTTACTATAGTACAATTTACGTTTGCATCTCGGGCGAAGAAATCCATTCTATTGTTTGACAAATATT
>NC_046664.1:140014627-140028659 GCF_010883055.1 Belonocnema kinseyi | reverse complement strand
GGGCAAATTATCAAAAAATAAATAAAACTTAAAGTTGTATGATTTTAATTTTTAACTAAATAATTTGAGAGGTTTCAATATAAAATTATCGAACACTTTCCATTCAAAAATTCAGATGAAATATTCAAATAGCTTGAAATTTGAAATTATTCAATATATTCTGAAGGCTACAAATCTAAAATGTCTAAATTATTAAGGCTTTAAATATTTTTGAAATTGCTGTTCTGGAGACTAAATAGCACTTATTCTTTTATTAAGAAATCACAACCAAAATTGGTAAAAAAAAGTTTTTAAAATAGTTTTAAAAACCTTAAAAAAGATCAGAGGTTATAATAGTTCAATATATGTGATAGAATATCTTTAAATATGAAATTAGTCTATACTTTTTCATGTTTGAGCTACAATTATTCCATTTTAGATTTACAAATTACAGTCGTGAAAAACCAATAAAATGTTTTAATTAATTTATATATAAAACAAAAAACCTTTGCATAATTCAATCTAAATGGAGCTGAAAAAATTTAATTTGAAATGCATTGAATTCAAGGTATAGTTGAAAAAGAAAACTGAAAGCAAAGGATCGACTTTCAAAATAAGCGGAAGAAAGTGATTTGCTGGATTGCAAATGAACATGGAAAATGGCAATAAGGCTGTATTCTGAAAATGAAGCAATTTTAACGTTTAAATTCAAGTTCCTAAACTGAAGTCCTAAAAATTTGCAAATTTTATAATTAGTTTTATGTAAATTGTATTGGTATCTTAAAAGAGTATAAATAGTTCTTAAATTAGTTTTTAAATTTTCTGAAGATTACTTTTTTACATACCTAGATATCAAAAAAGCCTACCAAATTTTTTCAAATTTTAATCACTTATTTTCTAAGAGAAAATCACCCCTGTTTACCAGTCAGTGAAATGGTTTAGAAAAAAATTGCCAAGACCCAAGAATAAAAATTGGATGTACAGCGAATTTTTAAATTTTTAATTGAGATTATCTTTAACTTTGTGATATCAAAAATTCCCATACACATTTCTTTTTAATAATACTGTAGGAAAAAATCGACAAGATCGAGCGCCGAAATTATAATTAGAGCAAATTTTCTGTAATTCTATGGGGACGGCTGAAATATCCCGAAAAATGAAATTCCCGACTCGGTAAAACTCTCTGTCCCAAAAAATACAATTCCAAATCTAATAAAATTCCTGAACAGTTTATAATATTAACGAATTTGAAAATTCCCAAATAATAAGACTCCCCAAATAAAATTGTTTCTTAATAAATATTAATTATTTATTAAAACTACGATAATAAAATATTGTTATCAAATAAATTTTTGTTTAATATTTAAAGTGTTACTGTATACATTTTCGACCAAAATATCTTATCCAGAAATATATTTTGTTTTAATTATTATTTTAAATTTAAACAATAATCTTTAAATACTTCAAACATTTAAAAAGTTGTTTCTTTGGTATAAATATTTGATTATTTCAATTTAAAAAAAAATTGTCAAAGAAAAATGCTTTCACCACTTGTTTATCTTGAAATGTCTTTTTATAATACTTTTTTAAAATTAAAATATGATTTTTCGAGAAAATTTTTTTTTTTATTATTAAAAAAAGACTGTACCGAAAACCTTGGATCAAGCTTCAGATCTGAAAAAATTCAGCGATACATACATGTCAAACTTTTCTAACGTCAAAAAATTTTTCTACTGCTTTACCGTCATATTTTACGAAGAATGAGAAAACAAGAATTCGACTTCGTAGTACGATGAGGGTAGCACCTCGATAGGACAGAAAATGTGATGTCCTATATATATAATTCCCCACTCCGACGCCACGTACCGCATCTACGTTTATAATATCTTTGGTAGTATGTTTATGAAATCTCAAATTACATTTACCAACACTATTCGTGCGACAAATATTCGACGCGTTCGTAACAAAAACAATAAACATACAACTTACACCACTCTGAAAGTCTTGTACACTATACACGTGAAACCACACTTATTGGAAACTTTCGCTTTTAGAAAGCGGTTTTTAATTTTAACATCTTTGCCTTTATTCACAAACTATTAATTGTTCAATTATTATTTATTTATATTTCACTCGCGTTCACATCGGCGGCAATATTTTTTTAAAGTACAGTTGGCACGCTACGCCCGGGAAGTTGGGAACCATATGCGAGTGTGATTTTACACATGCGTGTTGCGTACTTCTAGTAACAGAAAAGTGTTCATTTTCAGTTCCACTAGTTTGCTCTCCTTATGTCTATTCTCCATGGTGTAGGCGCTGCCATGTTTGTTGCGGGACATCTAAAGAGGACGGACCACCCCCTCGTTGCATCAACCTAGCAGTGGCATGCCTAGTCCCGTGTTTCCTATGGCCATGATCGTCCGTGCACGCTTATGCGGTAGCTGTCATTTTAGCATCCGGAGGGGTATCGTAGTTCCAAGAAAACCAATAGCTGGCGCTCCGATGAAATAGGCCTGTCTTTGCATTGTTATGTATGGCAAAAATAATAAAATTCATTAAAAACTTGATACTTTTCATAAATAGAAAAGGAAGAACAAAGTTTTCAGTAACAATAAGAGCAGTTGTAATTAGTAATCCAAAAAATGCATGAAAACATGTAATTTAATATTAGGAAAATAAAATAGAAAGATGAGTATTTAAAAACAGTTTTCATTAATTTTATGAACAAATGTAATTGTTGAATATTTCAAACATTGATTGATCATATTACTTGACTAATCATAATAGTAATAATAATATTTAAACATTATTAATTAGCCTTATAATGTACTTTTTTATTTTAATTCATCCATACATTTCCGCTTTCTAAAAAATATATATCCATATATAATTAATTTATATTTAGGGTAGTGACTTTAACGGGAAACCGAGAAAAACCCGGAATTGAGTTAAAAGACCAAGAATTTACTTCTAATCGTAAAAAATTCAAGTTCTCAATGTTTGAGTAATTTTTGTCAATTTAGAAAAGTAATTTTTGCTTATCTATGGCTGCAGGGAATATGAGTGAAAATAATTATCGTTTTTATTTTAGTACAGGGAGTTTCGGTAATATAATACAATTTCCCTTAGGACAAGGAATTTTTTTACATGGAACGGGAATTTTTGAAAAGAATTTAAAGTGGGATTTAGAAGAAAGGAGTTTTAAAATCCCTGTCCCAAGTCAAAATCCGTGACAATTTAAAAGTTCCTTTTTTCGAAATTTCAAAAAAGAGAGTGCTTCAAGTACTTTTTAGAGTAGAAGTAGTATTTCGAAAAATAAATATTTCTAAATAGTAATATAATTTATTTTACATTTTTCGTTAAGAATTTACCTTTTTTCTTGAAGATGCAACTACTTGCGGTTGAAAGCTGAACTCTTTTGTTGAAAATTGATTTTATTGTTAGAAGATTCATCATATTGAATGAAAATTCGTATCGGTTTAAAAATATAACAACTTGGATGTAAATTTGTCTTTCTGCATTGAAATTTCATTCTTTTCGTTGATAATTCCCGTATATTGTTATAAAATCAACTTTTTGGTAGAAAATCAGTTTTTTAATTGAAAGTTAATCACCTTATTTCAAAATTCTACTTTTTGGTAAAAAATTCAAGTATTCCAGTTAAATATTCATAATTTCAGATTGAAATTAATCTTTTGGGTTAGAAATAAATTTACTTGGTTGAAAAACAAGCTCGTCTCTTGAAAATAATTAATTCTTAAATTTAAGATTCATCATTTTGATTAGAAATTAACATCTTGGGTTGAAAAAGAGTTATTTACAGTTACAGAATGACTTACAACCTAGAGCTACACATTTTAGTCCTATGATTTCGCACTAATAATTTTTTAAAAACTTTCAACACAATAAATAATTTACTCGGCTACAAGTTCTTATCATTTACATTGTTAATTTTACACATTTTTCTCATAGAAATTACTTTCAATAGAATACTTACCGTTTTTGCACTCACTTTTTTTTTATTTCCGAAGATGGAACTTTTAAATGGTGACAAATTTGGACTTACAACAGGGATTTTTAAATTAATTTCTTCTAAACCCCAGTTTCATTTTTTTTTAAATTCCCGTTCCATATCGAAAATTCCTCGTCCGAAGGAAAATCTTATCTGTTTACCAATTCCCTTTTGTAAAATAAAAACGATAATTATGTTCACTCATATGCCCTGCAACTGTAGATAAAGTAAAAATTAATTTAATTCCCGGTAATTTCCCGTTTTTTTCTTGACCTTTCCCGGTTCCGCGATCAAGTCTCCAATAGGATTATAAATAAATTTTGTGTAAATATATATATATATATATATATATATATATAAAGAGAGCGGAAATGTCTAGACGAATAAATAAAAAAGTATATTATAAGGCGAATTATCAATGTTTAAATATTATTAATAGTATTATTATCAGTCCAGTAATATTATCAATCAATGCTTGAAATTTGCAATAAATACAATTGCTTATAAAAATAATTAATTACGTTAGCAAAATTAATCATAGGAAAATATGAATACAATTTAAAATGTTTTCAAAATACTCCTCTTTATATTCACTTTTTTATAATATTAAACTACTTGTTTTCATGATTTTTGTAGGTTACTAATTACAGCTGCTCTTATTGTTATTGCAAATTTTGTTCTTTTTTTTATATTTATAAAAATTATCAGGTTTTTAATGAATTTTAGTATTTTTGCTATACATAACACTGCAAAGACAGGCCTACCTAATCGGAGCGCCATCTATTGGATTCCATTGAACTACGATACCCCTGCGGATGCTAAAAGAACAGAAAGAGTGGGGGCGATTCATAGGGCTGTGCAAATCTATGTGCTGTCAGTGTCTCTAGAACATGGGATTTTTCGGCCCCCACCACTCTCCCATCTGGGAGCGACGCATTCAAACGTAGCGTGTCGGTGAGTCGACTCTGTTAAATGCTGCGAAGCCCAGCCTCGTGTAAAGCCGAAAATGCACGAGCAGGAACCGGATTTTGTTCTGCATGCCTTAGTCATAATTTTAGTAAACAATTGATTTTTCACAAATAAAAAACAAATTTTCGACAAAATAGTTAAATTTTCAACCTAAGAAATTAATTTAAAAAATACCATTTTTAACTTAAACATTGTAGTTTATACTGAAGCTTGTAGTTTATACTGAAGCTTGCAGTTGAAAAAATTTAATTTTAAACCTAAATGAATGCGAATTTTCAACAAAAAAAAATAAATTTTTTATCTAAAACAAATGAATTTTCAAAGAAGAATAATTCACCAAAAAGAAGATAAATTTATAACTAAAAAGAAAAATTTTCAAGAAAAAAAAGTGTCAACAAAATTGATGAATTTTCATCTATAGAAACGCATTTTAAACTAAAACAATAAGTATTCAATCAAAAATGGACTAGTTAAATTTTCAGATAAAAAATAGAATTTTCAACGAAATAAATTAATTTTCAACTAAAATTATAATGTTTCAACGAAAAGTTGAACAGATAAATTTTCAGTTGAAAAATAATCAACTCCAAAAAATCTAAGTTTCCACAAAATGTTTAAATTTCCAAGCAAAAAATTAAATTTGCAAACAAATAATTTAATTTTCAACCCAATAACTTTCTACCGAAAACAGAAATTCACAATTTTCGAAATCTATCTTAAAACAACAAAAATTTTTGTTAACAAAATAGATAAATTTCCAAAAAAAAAACGATGAACTTTTAACCATTTTATACCAAAATAAAAGAAGTTTCACGAAAAAATGGATTTTCATCCAAAGAAATGAATTTTTGATTAAAATAGATTTTTCAACAAAAAAGTTGAATTATCAACCAAAACAGGTATTTTAAAAAATTTTAATTTTAAAATAGTTTAGCTTTCGATTGGAGAAATGATTTTTCAACTGAAAAATGTTTTGAAATACACATACAGAATCGAATTTACAACAGAATAGTTCAATTTTTAAACATATAATTGGATTTTCAGTAAAAACATTATTTTTCAACTAAAAATGGAATGAATTCTGAAAGAAAATTTAAAAAAAAATATCACAATTTTTTTGTGGTATAATTCTTAAAGATTAGAAGATTTGAAAGTCTGAAAATAAAAAAAAGAATTATTTTTCTAATAATCGTTTGAAAATTTGTTATAACTTTTATTTAAAAAAATGTACTTTACAAAAAAATCAAAAAGATTTTGAAACACATCAAACGATTTCCTAAAATTTAAAAGAATAGTTTAGAAGATTTTAAAGCAAAATGTTTCAATTTGATAAGATTAAAGATTTTAAAATGCGTAAATAATCCAGTAAATTCAAGGAATATTTAGAAGAATGGAAGAGATTTAAATCTAATTTTAAACTTACATTTTTTAGAAATGTAGATTTTCAGATTTCGAAAAAATTAACTTAAAAACCTTTAAGGGAATTCCAAAAGATTTCAAGGAGATAAAATTATTTTTCTTAAGATTCTGTGAAAAATTTAGAAGATTACATAAGTCAAGTTTTTTACATCTTGAATGCTTTTTTTAAATTTTAAGAAAAATATAAGTGAAAAATATTTTTTTGGAATTTATTTTGTTTTAAACGTATTAGAAATATTTAAAAAATTGAAAAAATTTCCCAAAATGTATAAAATATTCATTGATATCTTCCAAACTTCTAAATGTCCTAAACATCTTTTAAAAAGACTCGAATTTTTCTAATATTTTTTTAAATCCAATAAAATAAAATCATTGAAAGTCCTCTAGGTTCTTTTTTGATACATGTCTTTTCATGCTATTTTAGGCTATAATCACTTCATGAATTTCTGAACTTTCTTATTTTTATTTTTCAAGTGTATTTCAATCTGCTTTACGTTGAGTGAAAAATCATATGCTGAAAAAAGATAAGAGAAATATCTATTTCTTCAACTTCAACTATAATTTGAAAGGCGATTCTTCATAAGTCTTTTACTAACTAATGGATATATTTTTATAATTTTATTCCTGAAATATATTCCCTAAGGTCAAACATGGTACACAAGTATCCTAAAATTTGTAAAACACCAGCTATTTACAGGATTTTTAAACATAAAAATCAATGTGTATCATATTCAAATAAATTTTGGCAATATTTTTTTTTGTACAATGCATGACCCTCGGCCAGAATCAAGGAAAAAAATTTTAAAATATGCTAATTAGTTATTAAAATGTTACAAAGCCTTACCTTCACAATTTTTTTCTCTTTTTATAATCATGAGATATTTCTTCATAAAATAAATTTTATTGGATTTATTTTACAATTATTTACAATCAATTTCCAATCACAATTATTTTGCAATTAAAATAAAATTTTAAAGACTTTTTATTTTTAATTTATAGGATTTTAAAAAATATTAGGAAAATAGATTATCTATTTAAAACGTTTTAAATTCTACAAGATATTGGTAACTCTCTTGAGTTTTTATCGCAAAAAATAAAAAAAAATCATTCAAAATGTAGAAAAAAATTTCCTTATAATCTTCTAAATTTTCCCAAGCATTTGAACTTGATTATTATGTTTTTCTAATCTTTTCATAACTTCCAATCTCTAATCTTTAAAAATTATTCAAATTTTTCCTAATTTTTTTTTTAATTCCGCAAAATTAAAAAAATGCCTTTAAAGTTTTTCAGATGCTTTAAGAATATTTAAAGCCTTTGGCAATGTTTTTAAATGTTTAAAAATAATATTTTTAAATTAATTGTTTGAAATAAAAAATTATGCTAATTATTCATTTAAAAATCTTTACAAAATTTAATTATTTTCGAATCGTTTCAAAATTTTTGACTATCTCTTAAACCTACTCAAATTTGAAAGAATTATGTTCCTTAATTTTTCTGAAGTTAAGTGATATGGAAAAATTACGACATTTTGTTTCAAAATATTTTACGTACTTTTTTAAACATTTTATGAATTAATAAATAATGTTTTGTAATCTTTTTTCAATTTTCTGTTAGAATTCAGTCCAAAACAATTATTTACATTTTTCCCAAGGTGTTTCTTTCATTATCTTTCATTATCTGAAAGTCCCTCGTTTATGGACTTTTTAATAATATTTTTTCATTTTACATACATATCTATTATATCTTATCAAAATTTAATATAAAAATCTTAAATGTTAAGTATATTTAAATACTACAATTTTTAATGTTTCCAAATTTTTAGAAATACTACAACAAATTTTACGTGTAATTAAAATAAACTTTTTTTAAATCTCATTCAACTTATTCCAAGTTATCTTTTTTTAATTTAAAAATTTATGTAATTACTTAATCTGATTGAAAATAATTCAACCTCTTGCGATTAAAATCGGGGATTCTGCTTGAGAAGAAATGTGCTGAAAGTAATTAAAAAAAAAAATCATTTTAATTTTAAAGACTGATAATTATACACAATTTCCAGACGCATCATTCTTATTCTTCTACAATAATTTTTAAGTTTTTAAGTTTTTTAAATCAGTTTATCTGTTGTTTCTAAAACTCTTCTGAAGCTTAAGTTCTTTTTTAATCTCATCAATTCTACTCAATATTTATTGAATTTATTCAATTATTTACATTTATTTTAAATTTGTAATGTTATAGAATTAAAAAATGTTGATTTTAAAACTTTCTACACTCTTTTTCGAAATTTTAGGAAATTATTTGATGTCTTTAAAAATCTTTTTTTTTAATTTTCTTTTAAAACACATTTTTCAAAATAAAAAATTATTCAAATTTTTTCAGATTTTTTTTTATTTTTCAAAATTTAAAAAAATGGCCTTTAAACTTTTTCAGATACTTTGACAATTTTTGAACTCTTTTGAATATTTTGAAATGCTTTCAAATAATCTCCTATAAAATTAATTTTTCGAAATAAAAAATTATTTTAATTATTTCTAGGAACCTAAAATATTTTTTTTCATATTCATGAAAACTTACCAAATTCTTCAAAAACCTTTAAAAGTTTTTATTATTTTTGTATCCTTTCAAAATTTCTGAATATCTCTTAAACTTACTCAAATTTAAAAGTAGATTTTTAAAGCAACATATAATGTAAAAAATGGTGTAACAACATTTTACGAGAAGACCTAATAAGAATTATGTTCCTTAACTTAAGACTTGAAAAAATTCATTCATAATCTTCTCAATTTTTCCCAGGAATTCTAAAAAAAACAGTTTTACCTCCTTGAAATCTTTCGGAATTCCTTTAAAGTTTCTAAAGTTTATGTTTGAATTCTAAAAAATCTAAGTTTCTGATTTTGCTTTAAAATCTTCTACAATCTTCTTTTTAATTTTAGTAAATCCTTTCACGTGTTTAAAAACCTTTTTTAATATTCTCATTAAGTACGTTTATAAAAAATAAAAAGTCATTACTAATTCTGTATTGAGAATTTTAAACATAGTTTTAAATTCATTAAAATTTTTTAAAATTATTTTTTCAAAATAAAAAATTATAGTAATTATTCATAGAAACCCCAAAGAATTTTCTTCATTTTCGTGAAACCTTACAAAATTCTTTAACAACATCTTTACAAATTTTAACTATTTTCGAATCGTTTCAAAATTCCTGAATATCTCTTAAACTTAGGCAAATTTGAAAGGTAATTTTTTTAACCAAAATAAATTTTTTTTTAATGTGCAACAAAATTGCGCAATAAATTGCCTGAACTTTCATTCTCTTGACACTGCGAAATTCAGGTTACTTAAAAACTCCTCTAAATAGCTAGTTAGCCAGCGAAAACAAATCGTGAAGTCGGGGGGACTCGGGCTCGTGCATTTTCGGCTCTACAGAAGGCTGGCCTACGCAACATGAAGCAGAGCCGACTCACCGACACGCTTCGTTTGAATGTGTCGCTCCCAGATGGGAGAGTGGTGGGGGCCAAAAAATTCCACGTTCTGGAGACACTGTGTCCTGTCTTCTGGACCACATATCGACGGGTGAGTGGAAGAACGTAGTGTCTGATTTTTGTTTCAAGAGACGTCGTATCTCGCCACGGTTCCAATACATGTCGTTTCTAGCTTGTGGATAAACAGACGTAGTATTTCGCTCGCAGATTCAAAATACGTCGTATCTCGTTGACCGCCCAAGAGACGTCGTGCCTTTCTCGCGGTTCAAAAAAAGTCAAATCTCGTGCGCTGTTCCGAAGACGTCGTATATCGCCGCCCGCTGTTTACGAGGCGTCGTATCTCGTACGCAGTTTAAGGAACGTATTTTTCAAAATTATAATTTTTCAACCTATGTCAAAATACTAATAAAACGGCACAATATACTTTATCTAAAAAATAACTTATAAAATATTTGTAAATAATTGTTTCAAATTAATTATGCTGCTGACAATGAAGAATATCTGCCAAAATGAGGTGCAAAATATATTCCTGAAAACCCTACGGCTATAACCTTACAGACATGAATGTGCCCAAGTTTCGCACACTCCAATTGCAAATAAATAAAGATTTTTCATCTTAATCATAGTGAAATGTAATCAGGAGGGTCTCAAGTACACGGCTAAAATCAAATAATGATAAATATAAATAATAAATAATTAAAATAAATAATAAATAAATAATAAAAAATAATAAATAATGATAAATAAGATAATACTTTAATAACAAAATAAATAAAATTAATAAAATAAATAAAAACACAAGGGGATGAGATTGTACAATAAAAACTTGTCTCACGTACGAATGAATTTATAAAAATTTTCAATATTAACATCCAAAATAGGAAAACAAAGAAAGATGTCTTCCGGGCAACGATGTTGCCTGAAATAAAGTAGAATTGTACGCGGGGGAGGCTTTCCCTAAACTGAAGGAAAGACGAGTGAAGCACGTCTTTCCTTTAATTATTTTTACATTCTCATCATTTATGATTGAGAAAGTATTAGAATTGTCGGAAATTTGACATCACACTTTTTCAACTGATCTCCACGTTTCGAGACCCCCTGAATCCGAAAATCAGATTTTCACGATGGCGTTTGTCTGTCCGTCCGTCCGTAAACACTTTAACTCTCGAAAAAATGAAGGAATAAAATTCATCTTTGGCACACTTTGTTTAGGTCTTAAAAGAAAGGATGAGTTCGTGAACCAGCCATTTTTGATAAAAATTCAAAAAGTGAGCGCATTTTGAAAATTTTTAAGACCACTTTTTTGTGAATTTGAAAATTCTATGCACGGATATTCAAAGTATTAAAAAGAACAGACAATTTGTCCTAATAACTTTTTTCGATAAAAAGAAAATCCTCAGAGTTATAGCGTTTTCAAAATTTTTTTAATCAACCAAAAATCAAAATTTGAAGCCGAAAACCGCGTGATATGAAAAAAAGTCAAGAAAAGAAAAACTTTTATTTTTGAAAGCTCTAAAAAATTATCATAACGAATTTTTGGATTTTCTATAAAGATCGAAAATTCAAATTTTGATTGCACAAAAAATAATGGAAAATAAAAAACTCCATTTTGTGGACAAACTATGTAGGATACGAAAAAATATGAATCAACAAAAATGGTTATCACAAAAAAGATCTACAGTTTAGCTAAGAATCACCTTTTGATAGGACGCCTACTATTTGTTTTATTCGTGAAAAATAACGTAGAAAAAAAAATTTTTTTAAATGTGTGGAAAAACGACGAAAGTTCCGAGAAAAAAATCCAACAAAAACTGTTTACAAATATCTGTCGGAAATCGAGCGCGCAGGGCGAGTGTCATGTTGAGAATGTGTACCTCAAAGCCTACAGAGCTTTGAGAAACTTAATCTTTGACTATACCTTATTAAGTAGACAATTCAGAATTTGAAGACGCATATAAATACGCCGGTAAAGAAAACGGTGTGAAAGGGGACACATCCTATAATGGGTGGAACGTGTCACATAATAGAAAAAGAAGGTACAAAATCGGTTCGATACAACTCACCAATAAGAAAAACTTAAACTACCGCTCATTCGTTCGAAAGGGTGAAGGGAAGCCAGAAGGAAAGATGCGCTCTTGGTCTTCTCTGTCAATTTTCAATTGAAAACAAAAATGAATGAACGGGCGAAAAAAAACCTTTTCTCATTCGTTGATTATTTTTTAAATAATCTACTCTTGTCCTTTTTGGCGTCCGCGAAAGCCACACAATACACGCGAAAACTTGTCACTTCCCAGAGTTTCTTTTATAAATAATAGGCAATGAAGTCTAGAATTTATCTACGCCTTCAGAAATTGTTACTCCGTTTCGTTATTTCTGCTGCCACTGACTTACGTTTCACAATAGGGAGGTAACAATGTCTAACTTTTGTTTTGAGCAGGCGAGATAGGATACGAGACTATGAGTCTAGAATTCATAGAAGAAAATCTAGGCCTTCAGAAGTTATTACTCCATTTCGTTACTTCTGCTGCCACTGACTTACGTTTCACAATAAAAGAGTAATAGATTCTAAATTTCTAATTTTGTTTTAAGCAGGCGGGATAGGACACGAGATCAATGCACTGCCAATCCCGTCCCGAGAAACGTATAGTCTCGAGAACGAACTGAACTCCGGGATAGGATGCGACGATGATTCGTTCCCGTTACGGTCCTGTCTCCCGTCGAAGAGATTAATTTTAACGTCTGGATCGCTGTCCCAATTAATCGACCACTCGATCAACACCGTGACACACTCCCGTTAGCGGCCCGAGAAAAGTATAGTCTCGTGAACGAACAGAACTCCGAGATAGGATGCGACGACTTACGTGTTGAGAATTTGTCTCACAACGTTTCAGCGGAATCCGGATCTCGACGTACGGACGGGCGAGATTTTGACGTATATGCTGGTCTCTGTACTAGGTCGTTCAATAAACTGCGCGTTTAATTTGCTCTTTTCGTTTAATTTGATCTCGCCACGTGCTCACGCTGTCAGCCTGTACAGTAGGCAATGTATGTTGTTGAAGGACAGACTTATGTAGAAAGAAAGTGGGAAGACCGAGAGAAGAAGAGAGTAGAGTGGTTCAGGTACAATGAACTATAGTCGTGGTCAACATATCCGCATACGCGAGAGCACCACGCTTAATATTAATATTATATAAATATATATTATATAATATATATTAATATTAGTAATATTAATATTATATAATATTTCGAAACACATTAATTCAAAAAGAATTTTAATGTGACATTCGCTCGTAACAACTTGTAAATATTTTCATCCACATGCTTTATTACTAAGAAAGTATTTTGAAAAAGGTAAAAATTGATACAAAAAATAGTGTAGATTTATACTACTGGAGCACACGCAGAGCACAAGTTCGAGCGCTAGTTTTCGCAAGAATTCCCGTCTGTTTGATTTCAGGCGAGGAGTCGTCAGATCATGCCCGCATCGAGTCTTCAATTCGATTCCATGTGTATATTATCTTATTAAAAAAAATTTTTTTATTACATTTTTCTTAAAATTATATAATGTTTATTATTACAGCAGGGAGCTAGCCATTACTTTTAAAAATGAAAAATCATACTTACAATTTTTTCGAAAAAATGACGTTTCAGCCACAGTATGGTCCCACAGACCGACACAACACTTTAAACGTTTTCTCTGCCGTTGCTATGGCGATCCTGAGTTGAGTAGTATGCCTTGCTGTTCGGGTTCTACCTAAAGTTTTTTCCCACACAGTTCCCAAGTGTCGCCCTCTAACTACCTCCAAATAAGCAGAATTGCAAATCACGCATCGGTCCACCAGACCATAGTATGGTCTTTAAGGGTTAAAGAAGTACCAATTTGAAATGTGGAACAGATTTTCGATTAAATAAGTTACTAATCTTAACTAAGATACGACGCCTCGTGAACAGCGGGCGATGTAAGTCTGTTCAACCATAAGCTAGATACGACATGTATTGGAACCGAGGCGAGATACGACGTCTCTTGAAACAAAACTCAGATACTACGTTCTTCTACTCACCCGTCGATATACACCACACGCCTTCTTGACCAATCCCACTCAAGGGCATTAAGAATAGTTTCTATCGGCGAAACACTGGTTCCATGACTGATTCTCGACACTAGCGT
>NC_046664.1:139997991-140014527 GCF_010883055.1 Belonocnema kinseyi | reverse complement strand
GATGTGGACTGTGACTGCACCATATACCTAGTCGGGAGTGGTGCTGACTGAAAACAGATGATTTGGAGCGATTCGCGCGCCATATGTTGGTCATTCTAAGGACTTATTGAACTACCCTCGTAGTATACAATACTTTCAGAGTGGTGTAAATTGTATGTTTATTGTTTTTGTCACGAACGCTTCGAATACCCGTCGCACGCAAAATGTTGGTAAAAGTAACTTGATATTTTCATAAACATACTACCTACCTCTTCCATGGCGAATAATTTTTTATTCCACAAATATTTCACAAAATCATATCATTGGGAAAAACTATTCCACTATTCTACTAATCTACCACCACGGGGCTGCGCCCTGAAATTTGGAGAAGTTAACTGAATAAGTTACCAATCTTTACCGTGAATGCTAGAATTTATCTATAATTTACGAGAAATAATGACAAAATTCATTTTTACTGTTTTTTATTTTTGTTGTTTAATAACGTTTATATTTAATGAACTTCAACCTAAATAGTAATAAATATTAGGAATTAAAATTATTTTCTGGTTGTATATAAAGTAAACTCCATATTTTCAGAATAGAATTTGATTGATTCTATACATGCTTTCAAACATTAATTAACTTGATTGAATTCGAGTTTAAAGCACGTTTTAGGTAAACTTGCATTTCTTAAAAACTGGAATTTTTCGAATTGACAAAACTACTGCAGTCCCGCTATAGTGGCCGTCTCGGGTGTACCGTACATGATCTTCGTACTATCTCAGGACTCTCCAAATCATAAATAATCAGGGTCGTGTGAACCATTTCTGTTGGAGTTTCGTCTACAAAAAATTTGCTGTTTGTTTTTATTTCTGTATATTTTACTCCTATGTTATTTCTATAGGAACATTTTCTTTGTCACTGAAAGCACATGTTACATATTTATAAATTAACGATTTGCATTAAGATGTTTATTCTCCATCAAACTGATCAACAAATACGACGTATTTTGAAATTCACATTCATTCACATTTTAACATACAGATGGCGCCGCAACGTGAGCAGTAACGAAAGAAACGTTACCGGTAATGACGGTGATAACCATTTGGATTGAAGGAAATTTCCAATTAAAACATTTTTACATTTATAACTTTGAAAAACATGGCTATTTTAATAAATCCCGCAAATAAAAGTCGATTAGTAATTTATATTACGGTTTCATATATTTTCCACTAATTCTAAAATTATTTCTTATAATTTTCATTCTATATATTGTCTATATATAGTTCTTTAATATTATTTAGCTTTTATTTTTATTTTTGTTGTCTGCAATTTCTACGTATTTTTTAAAGATTATTCGTCTAATCAAGTTATCGCATGTTTGTTCCAATTTCTCAATTATTATACATATTTTCTAACGTTTTATAAAAATATAATTATGATTCCAAGTGATAGGAAAATTGTTATAAAATGCTGAAATCTGAAAATACCGAATTAAAAAATTGTAGAATAATGAAATTCCAGACAGTTTACAATATTATCGAATTCGAAAATTCCCGAATAATAAAATTCCAGGCCGAAGGCTGTTCAATTATAAAATATACAAACTAGAAAACTTCCAAATTGCAGAAATTGAGAAAACAGTTTTGTAATCAGTATTATTTATCTATTAAAAATACAATAATAAAATATTTTTATTATAGAAATTTCTTTTAATGTTTATTTTTTTATAATATTGTTTTAATTTAAAATAACAATAATTGTATAAAAATATGATACGAAAATAAACTTAAACACACGTGAGCTTCAAATGAAACAAACTTTGCAGGATTCAATTCAGACTGATTTAACGCGACTTTTATTTTTTTCAATTAATAATTTTATTTTTGAGGGCGTTTTCTATAATGTACAAAAATACGATGAACATTTTCAAAGAACTTTTTTTTTCCAAAAATACAGTTGTTCAATTATTGTTATTTTAAATTCAAACAATATTTTTTAGAAAGTTTAAACATTAAAAAGTTTTTTTCTGGAGTATAAATATTTTATTATTCTATTAAAAAAAATATTTTTTAACAAACTGTTTGTTTAATTGTTTAAATTAGGGAGTTGTCTAGCCCGGATATTGTATAATTCGGAAATTTTCTGTCGGGAATTCTCAAATTCGGCAAGATTATAAATTGTCGAGAATTTTCCAATTCCAGACTTTTATATTTCGACAATGTTATAATTTCAGAATTATTACAGTGATGTGGGGATTTTATTTTTCAGAAAAAGCGACTTGAATATCCCGAAAAATAAAATTCCTGACACTGTAAAATTCGTGAATTGCAAAATAACCAAATAATAAAATTCCCAAAATTATGAAAGTCCCGAAATATAAAAGTCGAATTGAAAAATTCACGAAAAATAAAATAAATAAAATTCCGGACAATAATATATTACCGAATTAAAAAAGTCCCCAAAGAAAATGGCTAAATTATACAATACCCGAACTAGAACATTCCTGAATATAAACAATTAAAAAAATTGTTTGTTAAATATTATGTATTTATTGAAAGAACAATAGTCGAATATATATTTCTGGATGAAAAATTTAGTTTAAAAATGTGCATAGTATTTTAAAAAGATACACAAATGTTCTGAAAAATCGAATTTTTTACTAATAAAAATTTTTTTTTTATATAAATCGTTGTTGAATTGAATCCTGCAAAGTTTGTTTCAAAAATGTTACAATGTAGCTACGAAAAACATTTAGGTAGAACATTTCTTTTTCTTTCAAAGCGCACGTGTTTTTTATTGTATTTTTCAATTCAATTTTTATCAAATTATTATTCAGATGCCGGAGATTTCATTTTTTGGGATTTTTCAGTCATCCCTTTCGGGATTGTTTTCAGTGGTCCCATATTTTTATACCTCCTCTTAAAATTATGTAATTTTTCAAGGCTGATTATAGTTATCAACTTTTTCGAAATAAAAAGTCATTTTAATTCTTCCTAGCAAATTTTTTTTTAATATTTCAAAATTCTGGAGATGCTCCAAATTTTTTTCTTTTCTTTAAAACATTCAGAAACCTCCAGCTTTAACTAATTTTTTTCAAATATTGTAAATACCATAAATTAAATCGAAAACTGTGATTTAAACTCCCGAGGATTTACAACCATAAATTTAAAATTAATTATTTTTCGATTTGCGTTTAAATAAGGTTCTCAAAGCACCTACGGCTTTGATAATTACATTCTCATTACGAAACTAGCACTTCGCGCTCGATAACTTGTGTTCCATTGAAAAACTTCATCAAGATAATTTGTAAATCTGATTAAAATTTACTAAAACAACGCTTTAAGACCATGTGATGAGTGGGTCACGTGACCATATTCCTAGCTTACCGCCAATTTTTTAATTTTCCCACTTATATTCGCAAAAACCGCCACATCGAGATTAAAATTTGGGATATTAATCAAGAAGCACTAAGAATAGTGGGTTCTGTCCTAAATTTGTATTAATATGAAAAAAAAATTGTCGTAAATAATTTTTTTTTGCTTTTTTTATAATTATTAAAGTTTAAGACCAGACCCACCTTTCTTAGTGCTTCTTATATATTATCCCAAGTTTTCAACTCGATATGGAGCTTCGTGTGAAAATAAGTTGGGAAATAAGAAAGGTGGCGGTAAGGTAGGAATCTGGTCACGTGACCCACTTGACAAATGGCTTTAAACTTATGGATCTCTTAAAAACCCAAAGTTGCAAATTTTTAAAATTTGGATTAATATTTCTTAACCTATTAAAAATTTTTCTCCTTTTTTTGAAAATTTTCAAACTGTTGAGAAATATATAACTTTTTGAGGTTTTATCGAATTTAAAAATGTCATTAGGATAATTTACAAATCTTTTTGATGTGTACCAGAAAATTTGACAAAAATTTCTATTCAAATTTTGAAAGAGCTCAAACCTTTTGAATTTTTGTCTAATCGAAGAATTTAAGCGACATGGTTTCTAAATATATTTGATTTATAGTGATATTAAATGAATTAAATGAATTAAATTAAATGAATTAAATGAAATTTCCTAATCTTTTAGAAACATATGTTTTTATATTTTTCTGAACATTTTCAAAAATTTTAAAAGTATACAACTATTCTAATTTTCACCTACCCATCTATAAGAAACGTTGACGAAAATTTCTAAGATTTAAAAAAAATTTGAATATTTTGAAAATGATCTAATTTCTTACATTGTGGGCTAATAAAAAATTCGGCTAGAATAGTTTTAAAATATATTTGGTATCTAGTGAAAATTTTTAATGAAATTTTTAGATCTATGAAAAAAATAATTTTTTCTATTTTTTGAAAATTATGAAATTTTTGAAAAATATATATATAACTTTTCTAATTTTCATCAAGATAAAAAATTTTATATAGATAATTTCCAAGTCTTTTACCCACCTATAAGAAACTTTGACAAAAATTAAAAAAAATTTTTTTTTTAATTTAAAATTTTAAAAATGCTCTCAATTTTTTAATTTTGGTTGGAAATATCTGATTAACTAACTTAACCTTTATTTTGGGGACCTTCAGAAGTGTATCAAATGCGGACTGGATAGTACAAATCCTTCAAAAGTTAGCGTGGCTACAACATTCAGGTAAGAACACATTCATACATACATATAGACATACAGTCAGACATACAGATGGACAGACACCGACAAAATTTTATGATTTTCAGATTCTATGCGCGCCAAAACGTAAAGATCCGTTAAAAACCAGAGATCGAAAATTTGGACGTTTACATTACACTATCATCAACGAGAATGAAAAATAAAAAAAATTATAATTGTAACATTCAAAGTTTAAATTTATCACCATGAAATTGTGACCATTTATTTTCAAATTGTTTACTATTGAAAATTGTTCTGTTTTTTTATTTTCTTAATTTCCAAACTAAATAGATTAAAAATGGAATATTTTATACTGAAATAATACTTCGAAATGATTTTGAAATTAAATAAAGGCGTTCATTTAAAAAGCTATTAATTCGAACGTTTACACTTGTGTCAATACTAAGGATTTCGAATTAAATTAGTTCAAATTTTAACGTTAAAATATGTAAGTCATATCATTTTGAACAGATCTGGAATCATATTGTGAAATCAATCACTGTTAAATTTTTAATACTCGAACTGCAGTTCAATTTTCAAATTTACTTTAATGTCCCGATTTTTCCCGGTCGCGTGTCTAGCTCAATATTTAGAACAAGTTTCATTTTTTTTAAATAATAATTTTTTCGATTCTAACTTACGGGACAATCATTTTATTCCTTGAAAGATTTTCTACAAATCTTGTTGATAATTTTTACATTCTCACCTAAAATGAGACGGTATTAGTTTTTTGTGAAAAATTACTTTTCCGGATTTCGTCAAATTTTGACGTTTTGAGGCCTTTTGAGTCAGAAAAACAAGTTTTTACGTCGCGGTCTGTTTATTTGTCCGGCGTCGTTGTTTTTGTCTGTATACCGGATAACTTTCGAAAGAATAGACGGATTGGGTTCTGCTCGAACACACAGATTTTTTATTTTAAGAATTGTATGGAAAATTTGTACTATTTTTAGTTTTATAACAAATAGTTTTCTTCAATTACATTGTTACAATACAAGTATTTCGAAGAAAGTTTTTAAAAATCTTCCGAGGAATAAAATTAGTATTTATAGGTCGACAAAGGTTTGTTCTCTTTACCAAATTTGGCTTTCGTCTACATTTTTCTAGTTGTTTTTACTACAGTAGAATTTACGTTTGTAACTTGGGCGAAGAAATCTGTTCTATTCTTTGACAAATATTCTTTATAAATCAATATTTTGCACAGAAAATTACCCAGAGTAACTTTCAATTATAATTTTATAAACGGGAAAAAACCACATTTTAAATGTTTTAAAATAATGATTCAAGTATTAAAAGACGTTTACTTCAAATCCTGCAATTTTATACGATTTTAATTTGTAACTAAATAATTTGAAATATTTCAATCTAAAATAATCGAACACTTTCGTTCAAAAATTCTGATTACATATTTAAATAGCTTTAAATTTGAAAGTATTTAATATACTGAAGACTACAAACTTAAAAAGTCTTAACTATTAAGGCTTTAAATATTTTTGAATTTGCTGTTCTGGAAACTAAATAGCACTTATTCTTTTATTAAGAAAACACAACCAAAATTTAAAAAAAAGTTTTCAAAAGAGTTTTAAAATCCTTAAACAAGGTCGTAGATTTTAATAGTTCAATATATACGACAGAACCTCTATAAATTTGAAATTAGTCTACTTTTTCATGTTTGAGCTACAATTAGTCAATTTTAGAAGTTATAAATTACAATCGTGCAAAATAAATAAAATGTCTTAATTAATTTATATGTAAAACAAAAAACCTTTGTATACTTCAATCTATAAACGCAGCTGAAAATATTCAAATTAAAATGCGTTGAGTTCAAGGTATATTTCAAAAAGAAAACTGAAAGCAGAGGATCGACTTTCAAATGAAGCGAACGAATATGACTCGCTGGATTGCAAATGACCATGGAAAATGGTATATTTTCAGATCTGAACAAATTAAGTGATACATACATGTCAAACTTTTCTAACCTCTAAAAATTTTTCTACTGCTTTACCGTCAGATTTTACGAAGAATGAGAAAACAAAAATTCAACTTCGTAGTACGGTGAGGGCAGCACCTCGATAGGGCAGAAAATGTGATGTCCTATATATATAGTTCCCCCACTCTGACCCCCCGTACCGCATCTACGTTTATAATATCTTTGGTTTTACCAGGGGGGTGACACGATTTTCGCTTTTGCATTAGAGGCGTCAGTCAGTTTTGTGAAGAGCGACGAGTCTTGAAACATTGGCGCCACTGCTGGGACTTTCGGTCTGCCCGTTGTCTGTTATTATTTTGCACGTAAGAACTTGTGAAATGTCATAACTCCATCGTCTTTCTGGCGTATTTGATGCATTTACAAATAAATATGTAGTCAAAACGGTGCTAAAAAGGATTGCATTGTTAAAACTGGACACATAGTGTGTGCAGATAAATTTTTAAAGGATCAAATCAGTTGGAAAAAGGAAGTTTTAGCTCCTCATGGAACGGTTATTGCGGTAAGTATTACGATTTGTTTACACTGACGTCTTTTAACCTAAAATAATCGATTAGGTCTGACGTTTTCATGAAAAGATTGATTTTCATATTTTAATATATTCTTCTTGTTACTGAACTTTTAGATTATTGTTGTAGTGTGTAAAATTATAGTTCCAATAGTTTTTGAAATTTAAAAAATATTTCAAGACCCTTACTATCTGTAAGAAAAATGTAAAAGTAGCATTAATTACAGTGTTGAATTATCGCTAAGTTTCAACATTTATGTACAATTGCACTCATGTATTAATAAATTTAAGTATTAAAGAAAAGAAAAATTGTAACAATTATTTTTTGCAGTCAGAATGGTATAATAATCCTAAATAAAAACCAAGGGTTTCGAAATCTCAATTTCCAAACTGCCCCGAGCATTGTTCGAAGGCTTCTAAAAAAAACCCCCGTCGTCTAATAAAGAGCGATTTTTTACAAAGTATTCTGAAATGTCTAATAAAAAAATCAGCCTTCAAACAATGATCAGGGCAGTTTGGAAATTGAGATGGCAAAACCCATAGTTTTAATTTAGGTTTCTTTTACCATTATGAATGCAAGAAAATCATTATTTTACAATCATTAAATAGTTTAATACTTGCATTTATAAATAAATTAATGTAATTGTAAATAAATATCGAAACTCTGCGATAATTAAAAACTGTTATTAATGTTACTTTTACATTTTTCCTAAAGATAGTATGGGTCTTTCAATATTTTTAAAACTTCGAAAGCAATATTAAAATCATCATTCTACATACAATCGAAATAATCTAGAAGTTCGGCAACAACAAGAATATCTCAAAATTTAAAAATGAATGTATACATGAAACCGTCAGAGCCATTCGGTTATTTTAGGTTAAAGGACATCGGTGTAAACAAATCGTAATATTTAACGCCATAACCGTTCAATCAGGAGCTAAAATCATTTTAATCACGGTTAATTACTTGCTGCTCATGGTCAAACTCATTTTTTGGAACGGAGGAAAACACTTTTTACTCCGTTTGAACGGATTGACTCGTACCCTGCTCTACAGTTCGGACCCATACATCGATGTCTTTAGTCTTTATTTAATTCATATCTCCATATTTTAATCCAATTTTCAAATAAATATATGACTAAATGTACAGTAAGCTTAATAGCTTTCATAATGATAATCTTTTCACTGTCTTGGCGATTAATACAATATACTAAATATTAAAAATTATAATTATTATAATTTTTGTGTGTATTTTATAATGTAATAATATACTAGAACCATTCAAGTAATTAAAAATAGAAACACTATTAATTATATCAAAATTTTATCCAGTGTTTTTAAGGTCTATTTTTTAATCCTCGATATTTTTTATATTCTAGAAACAGTTAATCTTGGCTTAATTCAACCTCAAAGTTTTAAAAATATCTACCAATGTTCGAAATATTACAAAAACTGAGAAAAATACTACATCTTCCATGTTTCTTACCAGCTGTCATTCAAATGTAGGGCGCGGGGCTAGTGTTTCATCTTCTGCCGTCCTTCACAAAACTGGCCCAGTTCATTCATCGAGTGAACCTGGAAAAGGGGCGTGGTTTACGAAAGTGAACTGCGAAAACTTTGAACGGTTGCGTATGAAAGAATTTGGCGCGAATCATGCCGCGAATACAAAGATTGCCAGGTTATGTTTATATTTAACAACATACAATGGAGAGCCAGCGGACCAAAATAATTGTTGCTGTGGTTGCATCAAACCAGTTATTGTTGCAAACGATTATGTTTGCAACTATGTTGGAAAGTGGTGATGCGGATAGTGATAAAGAGGTGGAAAGTGATGGAATTTTAATGGAATTTTCCATGAAAGTCCGATGTCCGAGAGAAACTCCTATTAGAACAATTGGATTTTCTGAAAGAATTGTTCTGCAATTTAACGCAAAACAATTTAAGGAACATTTTAGAATGAACCCGAATGCACCCAGTGGACACCGGGACGTCCTAAAGACGTTCTTAGAATGTACCTCTATGTTATGTGATTTGACGTCTTCAAGACATCCTTTGGGTCTTTTCATGTCTTTAAAAGGTCCTCAGGACGTCCTTAAGACGTCCGCCGAAAGACGTATATAGGAAAAGTTGAGGACTTGTGTGCCCACTGGGCGGTTGATAACTTGAAAAACTTGGTAGGAGAGCAGTTATCACGTAATTGCAAAATTCCGGCTCGAAAACAACTGCTGTCGATAATATAGTTATTGGCAACGCTTGACTGGTTTCAAACTTTTGTTTGAAAATTTTTCGCTTAGTGTCGAATAAATGTGGATAAAACGAAAGTAAAAATTTTTAAGACCTGTATTCTGCTATTTTTCATTTGTTAAGAAGATTCAAGAATCACGAAAAATCACATATTAGATGTTTTTCAGTGGTTATTTAGATAACTTATTTATTAGGGCTTAAAATTTCAACAGATTTATATTAATTGTAAAACCGAAATAGGTAAAATTTTTATTTGACTAAAAATGTCATATGGGGCGAGATGAGCCACTGTTTTGGGGCGGAATGAGCCACCTCTTATTGTGCATTAACCTAACCTCTTAGTGTAGCAGTCAGTAGGTTAGGATGTAATGTTTTATATGCTATCATTTTATATATTTTATTAAATGTTTTGAAATATTTTTGGAATGACAGAAAAAATATGAAAAGTAAAATTCACGATGAAAAAAATTTCAGAAATTATAAAATTGTTGAAAGATAAAAATTCCGAATTTTAAAATTCCCGACAGTTTACAATATTACCGAATTAAAAATTTCCGACATAAAATTCTAGAATTACACAATAACTAAATTAGAAAATTCCAGCATTTAAACAATAAATCAAACCATTTTTTTCAATAAATATTTATTAATTAAAAATCCAATAATCAAATATTTTGATCATAGAACATTTTTTTAATGTTTGAAATTTATTAATTTATTGGTTGAATTAAAAATAACAATAATTTTATAAAAATGATTTAATAAAAAATATATTTAAAAACATGTCTGCTTCGAACGAAGAAAGCTTTGTAGGATTCAATTCAGCGCTGATTTATCTTGAAGTATCTTTTTTTCAAATAAGTAATTTAATTTTTCAGAACTTTTTTGTCATTTTTAAAAATATTTTGCATTTTTTCAATAAGATGCTTTATGCAGAAATATGTATTTGTTATCAGTTATTTTTATTTCAAATTCGAACAATGATTTAAAATCAACTTGTACATGAAAACATTTTCTTTGACGTAAATATTTAAGTATATTTTATTTTTTGAATACTCATTTAAAAATCATTTTTTAATTGTTTAAATACAAGAATGTACTAGTTCGGATATTTTATAATTCGGCAATTTTTTTCGTCAATTTTAAATTTCGATAATATTTTAAACTGTCGAAAATTTTATTATTTGGGAATTTTTGAAATCGGGATTATTCTATTTCGGCGATCCTATAATTTCGGGAATTTTATCGGCAATTCTTACTAGAGCAAAAAGAAAGGTTGTGCTAGGTGATTCAAACTATGCACAATTTTGTGCAGGACAGAAAAACTTCAAAAAACGAAATGTTAAAAAGAAAACCAAAAACATACAAATTTTATTATTTTTAAAAATTTCGAAAAACTAAAAATTATGCCGAGTTCCGCTTGACATATATAGTCTTTATTACATTTAACGGAATTAAGTGAGGGCAACAGTTCTCATATCCAAACTCAAAATATAAAACTAAAAGAACATAAAAGATCCAAAAATAGTCTAATTTCGAAAAAATAAAACTTGCGCTGGGTTGCGTTCGACAAATGCAGGCTTTATTTCCTCTAACAAAATTACGTGAGATCGACAGTTCTCAGATTAAAACTCAAATTGTAAAACTGAAACAAAATACAAAGCCTAAAAAGAATCAAATTTCGAAAAACCAAAACTTGTGCTGCATAATAACTGCATTTATCGAGCACTATTTTAAAAATAATAAAATTTGTTTGATTCTAGTTTTCTTTTTAACATTTAGGTGTTTGGAGTTTTTCTGTCCTGCACAAAATTGTATATACTTTGAGTCACCTAGTACAACCTTTCTTTTTGCTTTAGTAAGAAAAGCGGATCGAGCAAAAAAAAAAGTTTTTCTAAAATTGTGGGCATAATTTTTTATTTTTCAAAAAAAAGTTTACAGAAAAATTAGCACAAGTCTAACACAATTTAGCATAACTTTCATTTTTTTTTTAAATAAGTTTGCGGATCTAACTTCCCGGACATTTATATTTTAAACTATTTCGCAAAGTTTTCTTTAATGTTTTGAAATATTTTGAAGCATTCTTTTAAAACTATGTTATTTAAAAAAACAAAGAGTCAAAATATAATTTCGAAATCACAAAAATATCAATTCTCTTTTACATATTTTGAAATCCTTTCAAATAATTTAGGCATTTTTTTATGACTTTTAAATGTCATTTTAAAAAGTTTGTTGGTACCATTTTGTGTATTTTATTAAGGCTGTTGGAACGGTGCCCACAAAAATGGCGAAATCCATGAGACACTCAAAACTTACTAGCGGTCAATGATAATTCGGTTTTGAGCTTTTAAAAATGCACTCAAAATATTTCCACGTCACCGAAAGGGGTTCCATGGTAGTGGGATATGCGCTTGCTGTCTGATTTTCTTAAACAAATCGGGTAAAAGCTAAAAAATGAGAGTAAAGTGGTTAAGAAGAATATACGAATGGAGACCAAAGCAACTGACAGCTGTTTGGCGCTGATTGATCAACGTTACTTGATCGTACTACCAAGCATGTGTACTGTCGGTAAAGCTGCTGCTCTTGGCGGGAATTTTAAATTAGAATAAAAATGCAATTTATGTTCTTTATATTGTAATTGTTTTTTGTCATGTCTTACTTGGTATCGCAATAGGAAAACTGTGAAAAGTGATAATAGGATGCCGCCGTAAACTCGCTGATAATAATTGATAATAATTTTTCAAGTTAAAGAATGTATTATTTATTGATTTATTTATATATATTGTTGTGTTGTAACGTGGTAAACACGTACGGAAATAGCGCATTACGTAGAATCGTATGAGTAAGGTAAGTATTATACAGCCTATTCTCGCTTTACAGAACACTAATGTTAATCGCATACATTTCTTACGGAAAATAAGAATAGCTGCAGATTTTTGCAGAAATTTAAAAACGTTCGTCGTTTCAATATCCAGATATATAATAGAAATTATTGTACACAGCAGATGTCGAATTTAGAACACATTTTTGCAGGCAAAATTTTCAAAAAATTAGGAAATAACTACATAACCGGCGCTCACTTTTTACAAACTATTTTCTACGCCCTGATTCGCGAAGCTTCATTATTTACACTTCGCGCGCAACATACTACTTGAGCTATTATGGATGCGCTTGAAGTCACCTTCAGCTGCAAAAAAAAGTATTTTAAAAAGGAACCGAATTGGGACCCAATGGAGTCTTCACGGGTACTTTGTAGAGGCTCCATTCGGAGGAAGAAATTTCTTTCCAAGACGTTATTGATACTTGGAAAGCTGATTCTGCTAATGAACTTTCGAATAAGCTTGGGCCTATCTCAAGGGAACACTTCTTTCCGAACAATCTTCAGAAACAGAATGTCAGAAATTCCTTCTAACTAGTGAGTGGAACACTTACAGCAGCCATGACAATGGCCAAAAAAATTCAATGTGACAGGAATCAAAAAATCCAAAACAATTACTAAGTCGATATGGTTTGTGAGGAAGATAACTGTCGTAGTAGACGTCTGTAATAGCAGCAATGTTTACGACAAAAATCTCATGAAATGCCCTCTGTCTCATGAAAATCCTGGATACATTGAAGTTCTAGAAGACTGTCTGACATGGGAACCTACCATTCACGTGAAAAATAAATCAGGAAAATTGAATAGGTTACCTTATTTCCAAGAGCTTCAAGGATCTGTGCGAGGTTTACTGATTCTCTACCAGTATATGGTTTATACCTACTCTTCCCTTCAGTTGTGCACAGTTATTACCAACACGGATTTCGTCGAGCAATTATTTTCCAGATTACGAGGGCGCAATGGATTTAATTCTTTCCCTACATGTTGGATGATTCGTTTGACCTTTCGGATCTTGGTTTCTGTGAAGGACATTGTAACTTCAAGCAGAGGTAAATCCAGTCCTGAGGATAAATCATACTTATCACCGATATCACCAGTAACACTTTAAGATCAATTGAATAACCTCATTGCTCCTGAAAAAGTGAACGACGAGAGAACGATGCATGTCTTTGAAATTGATACACTCGATAACGCAGATGATGTTTTGGAATCGGATGAAATTGAGTATGATGTTTCGGAACTCGATGAAACACATGGAACTCGTGAAGACGACGATCAGCATGCAAACGAAACCGTAAATGCAGACGGCAGTAATAAAGACACAGCCTTCGCTTGGATAAGTACAACCGTTGAAGGACATTCTGTAACATTCTTTGCAGGTTGGAGCGCCTACAAAGTTGTCAAGGATTATAAGTGTGATGACTGCCTCTCTGAGATGCAAAGATCTCCTGATGCAGATCAAGGGGACATAAATGACAGTTATATTAATTTTCGAGAGTACAAAACCCAAAAAGCTGGCAACTGATTCTGTTGAGAAGGCCTACAGATCAATTTCGTGACATCGCAACAATCAACTTGCAAAAATTTGTCACGAAATTTTAGCCACGCATGCAGAAGGAAAGAATACGAGAAAATATATTAAAGGATGCTATAGCAGATGTAAGCAAGGTGTACCCAGATTGGTATGATTAAAATGACCCTTGCTATTAGCACATGCTGTATGCAACGTACATGTTGTTTACAGCTAAGTTGCACAGAACCTGCACTTTTGAGAACAGGTCAGCAAAAGAGGCAAAGCTATCTAAGCGTCGTGAAACAGCTAAAAAAAAGAAAAAATACTGCTTTAAAAGATGCTGGCCTAAAGGCTTTAAAGCTAAATTTTGAAGAGGAAGTAGATGCAGAACCGAAGGATCTAAAGAACTGCAGATTTTCTCGAAAACTTTGGATTATGAACCATACTTAGAAAGTAATTAATGTAAACGACAAGCCCAATTGTTGTTATAATAAAATTATTTTATCTCTAAAAGTGAGTTTAATTTAATCCGATTGTTTTAGGTCGAAAAGCCTAATGCAAAGTTCTATTTGTATTAGGTTGAAATGCCTAATGCGAAACAAAATGTGTCTTACTTTGTAATATAGAACACAATATTCTGCTCTTTATAAGCAAACCATTTTATATGTTACAGATTTTCTGCTACACACAAAGTTGTTTTGTCATAAACAGCAGGGTGGACGATTCCTACGTATAGGAATAATACGTGGGGAACTGCTTTTAAAAAAAGCGTCGTAACTCTACCTCCTGGGTGGCGTGGAAATGGGTTAACTTTCGTGTCAGTGTTTAAGCTTTATTTGTTAAAATAATTTAGCATCATTAAAAATCATTCCTTATGGAATAAAATAAGCCGTAAATATTTTCAGAATTAAAAAAAGATGTGTATAAGTCGACCAAGTTTCATTTCCTTTGCAACACTTGGATTGCATCTTACTTTTTCCAGTTGTTTTGTACTAATTTATAATTTAAGTTTGCATCTTTGGGACAAGAAATTCGTTCTATAGTTTGACAAATACTTTGAATGAAACAATATTTTAGAAAGAAAAGTACCTACTCCTTAAATTATTATTTTATAAACATAGATAAATCAGATTTCAATGTTTTCTATGAAAAATATAATCCATGAGTGGCAGAATGAAATCAGAAACAATAATAGAGGCAATTTATTTAAGAACTAACATTTTGAACAAAATTGACCTTAAGGGAACATTAAATATGTATGTTTTTAATTTGAACAAAAATCAGGTGTTGTTTTCTCTCGGAAAAAAATAATCTGTGAAGATGCCAAATTATTAAAAAAAGAAATAGCACTTGAAAAAGCACCCTTTTAAAGAGTTTTTGAAACAAAACATTTCTTCAGTTCTTTCAAGCAATCCTGATTTTCATTCGCCCTTTTTTCAAATTTATCTGAAGTTATGCGATTTCAGTCGTTCTAAAATAATGATTCAAGTATTAAAAGACTTTCATTTCTTATCTTCCAACTTTAAACGTTTTCAATGTGGAACTATAAATTTGAAAGGTTTGAATTTCAAATTATCGAATACTTTTATTGTAAAATTCTTGCATAACTAAATAGCTTAAAAATGTTAATTAAATGTTAATTATTCAATACACTGAATAGTAAAAATATAAAATGTCTTAACTATTAAGGCTTGAAATATTTTCAAAATTGAGTTTAGCCCTTTATGGAACATCGTAACATCAACAAAAAATCTTTTTTTAATTGCTAAATAGTTGTTTCCTTTATCACGAAATCACATACAAAACATCAGATTTTATAAATGTGTTTCCTTTCACTTTTTTCTACTCCAAAATAGTTATTAGGTGGAAGAAAGTTGTTTCTTATACACAAAAAGTGTTTCAAACAGTTTTTAAACAAGTGTAAAAAAGTTCAGAGGTTTCAATTGTTCTATATATAATAGAAACGCTATAAATAGGAAATTAGATTCAACTTTTTCATATTTGACCTAAAACTATTCAATTTTAAAGGTTATAAATTACTAATGTGAAACATAAGCAAAATATTCTTACTAACTTTTATTTGAAACAGGTTGGCGCTAGAACGGGAATTGAACGGGAATTTTGTGAGGCTGGGAAAAATAGGCGAATGGCAGTAAATTAATTTTTTGACCGGGAAAGTTATAAATTTATAGAAAAAAATTGGTCCAAGTTTGAATTTAACAGTTTTTCAAATAATTGCTTCAATTTCTTTTCTTCCTATTATATCATTCAGTTTATAGTACGTAATTAGAAAATCTTTCACTTAAGAATTTTCCGTTTAAGTTTTAATATTTAAGCGTACATTTTTCATTTCAAATTTTAGAATGCAGTTTTGGAGACTTAAAAAATAAAAATTAAAAGCGTTTCAACTTTATAATTTTAGATAGAAATCTTTTTTAGTTTATCAACTGTGAATATAAACTATATATTTTTTAAATTGTAGTGGACACCAAGGATTCGCAAGTGAATCATAATTGATTTTACAACACGATTCAGAATTTGCTTAAAATTGAAGAATTTTCCAATTTTAACGTTAAAAATTAAAGTGTTTCAATTGGAAAGTCTTAGCAGTTAAACAAATGGAAACTCGCGATCGAGACTTTCTAACCCATTTTCAATTTAACATAACTTCAAAAAAAATATATATATAATTAAAAATTTGTCATAAGGACAACCGCAGGATTTCGCCGGGAGCGGGTGCTAATCTGAAAAATTGCACCCGCTTCCAGCGAAA
>NC_046664.1:139995114-139997891 GCF_010883055.1 Belonocnema kinseyi | reverse complement strand
AGTCTTCATCCAGTCTATGCTGAACTTCGTAGACTTCTCTCCAAAATACTTCGACCTCTCCTGGTTTGGGTGGGTGTTCGACAGTAACTGGAGGGTCTTGGAGGAGTCGTGATGGATCAGAGAGAAACTGTTGATTTTCTCTGACCCATCTCTCCCTCCGCTCTAGACTTCTCTTAGCGTCAGATAGTATCCGTATTCTCTCAACAATATGCTGCCTGATGGTCAGCAGCTTTGACTTGCTTTACGACCCGGAGAAACATCAACACCAAGGTTTCTCTCAAGCCTAAAGATCTGGCTGAAATGGATGACGAGCTTCGTGGACATTTTTCCGGTGAATCCGACCTCTGGGCTATCAATTATTGTGTTTATCATGCAGCGAGAGCTTTAGCCGATGCGAACCGTAAAACAAAACCAACGGCTGATCATAAGACCAAAAGACGAATGCATCAACTTGTCATAAAGATAGGCTGGGCAAGACAGTACGCGTCCCGCATTCAATGTGTGATTGACTACATCACATCTGGCCGAAATTTTACCGCCAAGGTTCGAAAGTTCCCGCGCGAACTCCGGACCCGTTATCACACACTTAACAAGTCAAAGCTGCTGACCATCAGGCAGCATATTTTTGCGAGAATACGGATACTATCTGACGCTAAGAGAAGTCTAGAGCGAAGGGAGACATGCTTCAGAGAATATCCACAGTTTCTCTCTGACCCATCTCGATTCTTCCAAGACCCTCCAGTTACTGTCGAACACCCACCCAAACCAGAGGAGGTCGAAGTATTTTGGAGAGAAGTGTTGATACAGATTGTATCAAAACCTTCTGGTGGAAGAAGTTTTCTTCAACCCATCAGCATTTGGCCCGTATTTTCACCTCATATTTGAAGTCGGAAGAGCCGATTCCAGAGTGGTTGGTGGAAGGGCGCGCAACACTCCTGCCGAAAATAGGAAACTTAGCTGACCCGAAGAACTACGGGCCAATAACTTGTCTGAACACGCTTTATAAGATATTCACAGCTATCCTAAATGATAGGATTGTTCGGGCAATTAAACCTGTGTGGCAAGAAATGTATGAACAACGAAGCTCAAAGAGAGGCGTAGCCGGATGTAGGGAGAACCTGCTCATCGATAGATGTGTCTGCAAAGATGCAGCATTTTACCAGCGTGACCTATCGATGGCCTGGATTGATTATCGGAAAGCTTTCGATTCTACATCCGATAGACTTATCATCTGTCTTTTGGAAATCTTAAAGGTTCATCCGCAAATATTTGGGTGCATAGAGAGATTGATGCCGCTTTGGAAAACCAGATTCACTATCTCATCTGGCAAAAATCGTGTGACAACTAAAAAGGTCACGTTTCAGAGAGGTGTCTTTCAGGGCGATACCATTAGCCCACTTCTCTTTTGCCTTACATTATTGCCATTATCTCTAGCACTGCACCATTCCGACGGGTACTTGTGCGGCAAACCTGCAGATTGAAAGTACAAGGTCACTCATGTATTTTACATGGACGATCTTAAGATCTATGCTAAAAACAGTAAGCAACTGCATCTAGCTCTGGGGATTGTCGAACGATATACTAAGGAAATTGGAATGAAATTTGGGTTAGACAAATGCGCCAAGGTTTATTTGAAGCGAGGAAAACTTAATGGCATCCCTAAAGATCCTGAGCTCGTTGATAGAAGCGCCATACGACACCTTTGCACTGGAGATACTTATACATACCTGGGCGTGCCACAGATCCGCATTCAGGATGTGACATCTATAAAGGATACTCTCCGAAGCAGATACAAACATCTCATCCGACAGATTTGGTTTTCCGAACTGTCGGCGTGGAACAAAGTATCTGCAACGAACATCCTTGCCGTCCCGGTACTACTTTATTCATTTGGAGTAGTTCCATGGACGAAGAACGAGCTCAGATCTGCTGAAACACTCGGACTTGACTTCAGTATTAGGGGTGAGCAAAATGCATCAAATCTAATCTATCTCGAGTACTCACTCCTAAAAGCCCGGATTAAGGAAGCACAAGAGAAAAACTTTCGTGAACAGCTCCGAGATAAGAGGATGCACGATATCTTCCACAGAAATGTGAAGGATCAGTCAATGTCTTGTGAGCTAACGTTTGCTTTCCTTAAATCGCCCGGATTAAAGTCTGGTACAAAGGGTTTCATTTTTGCATGCCAAGATGGTGTCATTTCCACCTTAACATACCGTCGCCACATTTTGAGCCAAGATATTCCCGATGATAGCTGCAGGGCGTGCCGTGCACACCCCGAGCATTTGGCGCACATACTATCTAGTTGTCCAACACACGCGGGACTGACCTACATTCAAAGGCAAAATGCGGCACTAAGAGTACTTTATTACATCTCTGTCACTCCTACGGCATTCACCTTAATATCGCTCCTCTAAATGCTCCTAGGGAAATTGAGTCAATTGTCGAGAATGGGAATTGCCGCATATACTGGATCTTTATATTCTCGACAATTGTTTCTGTTGCTCACTCGAGGCCTAACATGGTTCTTCTTTACTTCGAGAAGCGAACCATGTTCGTTATCAAATTTTCGGCACCAGCTGAAAAAACCATCATAGCCAAGGAGAATGAAAAGAAAGAGAGGTATCGAGACCTTATAAGGGAGTTGCAACGATTGTACCAGGAATATTCTTTTAAACTGATCGTCCTTATCATCGGCGCTCTTGGAGGTGCCAAGCTTTCACTTGCTAATAGCCTAAAAAGCATCCCTGCGTGTATATTCCGGGTACAATACTTGC
>NC_046664.1:139993706-139995014 GCF_010883055.1 Belonocnema kinseyi | reverse complement strand
AGCCGCCATCTTACGATGTGTCATTTGATTATCGCACGAGCTTTGTTACCGATAAACTGTGCATGAAAATATGAACATGGGGGCGCTGCCCACACATGTTACGTGTTATACATGCCCATTCCTCTAGTTCCTCCCCTCCATATTTCCATACTTCATTTGGAATCTCATCTATACTAGGTACCTTTCCATCCTTCATTATTCCTAAAACTTTAACTATTTCTTCCCTTGAAATTTCCTCTTCCTCGTCTTTTTCTCTACCATATTTTCCTCCCTTTACAACTTTTCTCTCTACTTCTCCTAGCAAATCCTAAAAATATATCTTCCATTCTATCATTTCAGTATCTTGGTTTACTATTTTTCTTCTTTTTCTTTCTCTATTTACTACCTTCCATACCTCTTCTTCCGTCTTAGCCTTCTCCGTCTCTTCCTCAAACCTTTTATTCTCTTCCTCTTTCTTTTGATAACACAATTCAGTATACTCTTTCTTTTTTTCTTATATTCTTCTTCATTACTTTTTTCTTTTCTCCACTTTCTTAATTCCTTTCTGACTTCCTTTTTTTTCAGTCCTTTGCAGTTCTCATCCCACTCACTTCTATTCCCCTCTTTACTAACTTCATTATTGTTCGTGCACTGTAATCCTATTTTTATTTCTCCTATCATTTTTTATATCTCCTCGTCCACATTTCCCTCTCCCATTTTGATATTTCTTATTTTTTCTCTAAACTGTTCTTTTCCTTCCCTTGACCAATAACCTTTTCCTATACTTTTTACATTTGCTCCCCTTTTACTCATATTGCTATTCCTTTTTTGTCCCTCTAATGCAACTATTAAGGGAAAGTGATCCGCATCAATATATTCTCCTACTTCTAGTTTCTGAACCTTCTCTCTTACCTCATCATCCACTATCACATAATCAATTACCGTTCTCCTTTCACTTCCTGAGCGTGTATATTCTCCTTTTTCATCCCCTTCTATATTCCCGTTTAAGATATACCATCCCAACTCCTCCAAGCTCTTCAACAACTTTTTTCCCTCCCCATTTAGTACCTTGTCATTGGATTTTTTCCCTTTCTCTTCTCCCCATTCCCTTTCTCCCCTGTCTCCTGTTCTCGCATTGAGATCACCACCTATTATCATCCTAATCTCTTCTTTATTTTCTTCAATCATTTTTTTAATCTCCTCTGCTTTATCCTGCATATCACCGTTCACATAAATCACCACTACCTTCCACTTCTCTCCTCTCATCATAGCCTCTTCTACTATTACTCCTTCTTTTTGTTCATTCCTGTCTTTCTTATCTTTCCCTGT
>NC_046664.1:139992301-139993606 GCF_010883055.1 Belonocnema kinseyi | reverse complement strand
AGCCGCCATCTTACGATGTGTCATTTGATTATCGCACGAGCTTTGTTACCGATAAACTGTGCATGAAAATATGAACATGGGGGCGCTGCCCACACATGTTACATGTTATACATGCCCATTCCTCTAGTTCCTCCCCTCCATATTTCCATACTTCATTTGGAATCTCATCTATACCAGGTACCTTTCCATCCTTCATTATTCCTAAAACTTAACTATTTCTTCCCTTGAAATTTCCTCTTCCTCTTCTCTTTCTCTACCATATTTTCCTCCCTTTACAACTTTTCTCTCTACTTCTCCTAGCAAATCCAAAAAATATATCTTCCATTCTATCATTTCAATATCTTGGTTTACTATTTTTCTTCTTTTTCTTTCTCTATTTATTACCTTCCATACCTCTTCTTCCGTCTTAGCCTTCTCCGTCTCTTCCTCAAACCTTTTATTCTCTTCCTCTTTCTTTTGATAACACAATTCAGTATACTCTTTCTTTTTTTCCTATATTCTTCTTCATTACTTTTTTCTTTTCTCCACTTTCTTAATTCCTTTCTGACTTCCTTTTTTTTCAGTCCTTTGCAGTTCTCATCCCACTCACTTCTATTCCCCCCTTTACTAACTTCATTATTGTTCGTGCACTGTAATCCTATTTTTATTTCTCCTATCATTTTTTATATCTCCTCGTCCACATTTCCCTCTCCCATTTTGATATTTCTTCTTTTTCTCTAAACTGTTCTTTTCCTTCCCTTGACCAATAACCGTTTCCTATACTTTTTACATTTGCTCCCCTTTTACTCATATTGCTGTTCCTTTTTTGTCCCTCTAATGCAACTATTAAGGGAAAGTGATCCGCATCAATATATTCTCCTACTTCTAGTTTCTGTACCTTCTCTCTTACCTCATCATCCACTATCACATAATCAATTACCGTTCCCCTTTCACTTCCTGAGCGTGTATATTCTCCTTTTTCATCCCCTTCTATATTCCCGTTTAAGATATACCATCCCAACTCCTCCAAGCTCTTCAACAACTTTTTTCCCTCCCCATTTAGTACCTTATCATTGGATTTTTCCCTTTCTCTTCTCCCCATTCCCTTCCTCCCCTGTCTCCTGTTCTCGCATTGAGATCACCACCTATTATCATCCTAATCTCTTCTTTATTTTCTTCAATCATTTTTTTAATCTCCTCTGCTTTTTCCTGCATATCACCGTCCACATAAATCACCACTACCTTCCACTTCTCTCCTCTCATCATAGCCTCTTCTACTATTACTCCTTCTTTTTGTTCATTCCTGTCTTTCTTATCTTTCCCTGT
>NC_046664.1:139990324-139992201 GCF_010883055.1 Belonocnema kinseyi | reverse complement strand
ACATAAATCACCACTACCTTCCACTTCTCTCCTCTCATCATAGCCTCTTCTACTATTACTCCTTCTTTTTGTTCATTCCTGTCTTTCTTATCTTTCCCTGTTATACATTCATTCCTTACTCTTATTACCATACCTCCCATTGCCCTGCCCCTTTTATTCTTCCTCTTTGCATTTTGCACTTGCCATTTGTAACCACTTGGTATCCTTCCCCTTACTCTTTCCCATCCCTTTTCATCTAACCGCGTCTCCATAATTATGACTACATCCCATTGTGTCAAATTTCTCATAAACTCCTTATCCTTTCTCTCTAATCCTGCTATATTCCAGTAACAAATCTTCCATTCTTCCCTACTTTCGTTTCTCATCTTTTTTCCTTCTTACTATTTCTTATTTTCCTATCTCCAGTTCCTTCCTATTCTAGTTTCCCTGCACCTCTTTTCTTACTATCTCTTCCCTTTCTTCATCCCAATCCCACCATACTCCATCTATCTGAATTCTCCCATACTTAACCCAAGTTCTCTTTCCCTTTTTTCTTTCCTCTTCCGCTATTTTCTTTAATTTATACTGCATCTTCCCTTCTACCCAGGTCAAATCATCCTCTATTCTCTCCGGACTACCATATAATAACCTCTTCTTTGTCATCACCTCCCACTTACTTTCCCATTTCCTTAGTTTCACCAGTACTATTATCTCCCCTCTTCTCACTTCCCTTCCTATATTTCGCATTTCCTCTATCTCTACCTTAGCATCAATCTTTTTTAGTACTTCGTCCACCCCTTCCTTCACCTTCTTCCCCTCTCATCTTATACCCTTTATCACTATGTTTAATTTTCTTTCATCCCTCTCTTTCCTCTCTATTATTTGTTCTATGTTTCTCAGCCTTTCTATCTCCTTATTCTTACTCTCGCCCCCACCGTAATTCTCTTTCGAGCTTTCAAGTTTCTTCATCCTACCTCTTATCTCCTCTACCCTTGTATTACTAACTTCTTCCTGCTTCTCTAGTTTTTCCTCCAATGACTCCATCCTCTTTTTCAACTTTTCCCTGATTTCTTCCCATTTTTTTATTTCTTTCTTAACTTCAGCCATTTCCCGCCTAATTTCCTTCTTTAATTCCTCTCCCCTTCTCTCCTGCTTTTCTTCATAAATTCTCATTACCTCTATCATCACTGCTCTAATTTCCTTTAGCCTTTCTTCTTTCATCGACATTTCATTTACATCTCCGCTACCGTCAGCACCCTCCCTGGTATTTTATACTCGCCCCGATATCTTCCTTCTCTTCACTGCTTTCCCTCTCCCCTCTCTTCCTTTTGATAAATGCTTATATGGACCCTACGCTTTTTGCTACTAATCTTTCCTTTTCTATAGTTTTTTTTATACTTCCCCCTTGACTTCCTTTCCTTTATCTCTTTCGGCGTACTGAGCACTTCCTGCTCTAATTCTGTTTCTTCCGAGGAGATACTCGCTCCACTAGCCATTAATCAAATTCAAATTTTCCCGCCTTCTATACTTCCCTGCCTCTATCGTCGCTGTCTGTTACCTGTCACGCCTTTCTTTGTCGCTACCCAACCCTGCTACATTTGTAGAAGTATAAAAGGGAATGGCTCTAATATAACCCTTTATTGTATGCCATCATAAATAAAATGGGTGCAAAAAATTCAATTTCGAGAAAAAGTAGATCAGAGATCAATAAATAATCTTTTTTTTTCAAATTGACACTTATAAGTGATGCAAAAATGTACGCTGATGAATTTGATCGATTACAAAAAATATAACGTACAAAAAGTTTGATTGATAAATTTTGCCTTAAGAATTTTTTTTACATTTATATTATATTTAATTATTTTTAGATTTCCAGATCACTTTCGAGTAATTTAAAG
>NC_046664.1:139988370-139990224 GCF_010883055.1 Belonocnema kinseyi | reverse complement strand
CTATTAGCAAGTGAAAGCTTGGCACCTCCAAGAGCGCCGATGATAAGGACGATCAGTTTAACAGAATATTCCTGGTACAATCGTTGCAACTCCCTTATAAGGACTCGATACCTCTCTTTCTTTTCATTCTCCTTGGTATGATGGTTTTTTCAGCTGGTGCCGAAAATTCGATAACGAACATGGTTCGCTTCTCGAAGTCAAGAAGAACCATGTCAGGCCTCGAGTGAGCAATAGAAACAATTTTCGAGAATATAAAGTTCCAGTATATACGGCACTTCCCATTTTCGACAATTGACTCAATTTCCCTAGGAGCATTTAGAGGAGCGATATTAAGGTGAATGCCGTAGGAGTGACAGAGATGGTAATAAAGTACTCTTAGTGCCGCATTGTGCCTTTGAATGTAGGTCGTTCCTGCGTGTGTTGGATAACTAGATAGTATCTGAGCTAAATGCTCGGGGTGTGCAAGGCACGCCCTGCAGCTATCATCGGTAATGTCTTGGCTCAGAATGTGGCGACGGTATGTTAAGGTGGAAATGACACCGTCTTGGCATGCAAAAATAAAACCCTCTGTACCAGACTTCAATCCGGGCGATTTAAGGAAAGCAAACGTTAGCTCACAAGACATTGACTGATCCTTCACATTTCTGTGGAAGATACCGTGCTTCTTCTTATCTAGGAGCTGTTCACGAAAGTTTTTTTCTTGTGCTTTCTCAAGCCAGGCTTTCAGGAATGAGTTCTCGAGATGGATTAGATTTGCTGCATTTTGCTCACGTCTAATACTGAAGTCAAGTCCGAGTGTTTCAGCAGCCTCCTCCGCTGCTTTGAACAGAAATGCTCCTTTGCCTACTTCCTCGTGATTCCTGACGGCGTGAGATGTACAGTCGCGGAACGGAAGACTTAAGATGCATGCTTTTGTTCATGTGCATAACCTTTCTTGTCCCGATATCAAGAGATCTGAGCTCGTTCTTCGTCCATGGAACTACTCCAAATGAATAGAGTAGTACCGGGACGGCAAGGATGTTCGCTGCAGATACTTTGTTCCTCGCCGACAGTTCGGAAGACTAAATCTGTCGGATGAGACGTTTGTATCTGCTTCGGAGAGTATCCTTTATAGACATCATAGCCGCATCCTGAATGCGGCTCTGTGGCATGCCCAGGTATGTATAAGTCTCTCCAGCGCAAAGGTGTCGTATGGCGCTTCTATCAACGAGCTCAGGATCTTCAGGGATGCCATTAAGTTTTCCTCGCTTCAAATAAACCTTGGCGCATTTGTCTAACCCAAATTCCATTCCAATTTCCTTAGTATATTGTTCGACAATCCCCAGTGCTACATGCAGTTGCCCTCTGTTTTTAGCATAGATCTTAAGATCGTCCATGTAAAATACATGAGTGACCTTGTACTTTTGATCTGCATGTTTGCCGCATAAGTACCCGTCGGAATGGCGCAGTGCTAGAGATAATGGCAATAATGTAAGGCAAAAGAGGAGTGGGCTCATGGTGTCGCCCTGCAAGACACCTCTCTGAAACGTGACCTTGCTAGTTGTCACACGATTTTTTCCAGATGAGATAGTAAATCTGGTTTTCCAAAGCGGCATCAATCTCTCTATGCACCCAACTATTTGCGGATGAACCTTTAAGATTTCCAAAAGACAGATGATAAGTCTATGGGATGTAGAAACGAAAGCTTTCCGATAATCAATCCAGGCCATCGGTAGGTCACGCTGGTCGAATACTGCATCTTTGCAGACACTAATATCGATGAGCAGGTTCTCCCGACATCCGGCTACGCCTTTCTTTGAGCCTCGTTGTTCATACATTTCTTGCCACACAGGTTCAATTGCCCGAACAATCCTA
>NC_046664.1:139985719-139988270 GCF_010883055.1 Belonocnema kinseyi | reverse complement strand
CAAAAAGTTTGATTGATAAATTTTGCCTTAAGAATTTTTTTTACATTTATATTATATTTAATTATTTTTAGATTTCCAGATCACTTTCGAGTAATTTAAAGATTTCTCTTATTTAGACCTCCATTTTTTACAATATTAATAAAAACTAAATAATGAATAAACGCTGTTTCCTAATGTTTTAAAAACATTAAATGTTTTTTAAAACTTTGTCAAATGATAATGATATAATTGAGTAATATTTAAGATATTCTCGTTCCACCCACCCACCACTGTACGAAATCTCTGCTCCTCAGTAGAAGTTTATACTCTTCCGGGGTTAGTGCCGCTGAGTAGAACCTAAGGTAATTTTTGAATAACTGATAAAAATAAATCATTCAAGTCTGAACAATTTGAGTGTTTATTATTTATGCAAAATAGTATATTACACCTTTAATTTTCGATTATTTGGAATGTAATTTGATCTCTTATACCTTTTTATTCAAATTGCTGACTCCTTATTGTATAGACAAATTATTATTAATTAGATTTATTTTTAAATGAAGCTAGAAGAAATTTCTTTGATTTGATGTTTAAAATTTTGGCGCGCTATTCCTAGTTGCATCATCATCTCAAATAATCGATTTTCTCCGCTCTAACCATCATTTGCCAACTGAGAATGAAACAGTTTGTAGAAACCTAGTTTGCTTGGTCATACCAAAAACAATTAAATTTATCTAAATTTACGTGGATTATATTGATGAACTTTAGAATGCGATCAGTTTTATGAACTATTTAATGTTTTTTAATTGCCAAAATGAATGAAAAAGAATGTGAAATGTGTTTCAAGAAGTTTAAAAACATTAATGCATTTAATTGGAAGCAGCATCAAGATGCGTGTAAAATGAAAAAAAACGCTCTAGAGTTGATAAATCTGACCTAAGACAGTTTTTCTTAAAAAAACAAACAAAAACAGATACATTGGCTTTAGATGTTGGTGCCAGCAAAACTGACGAAAATGGTGAGTAGGCTTTATTTTACTTTCTCTTAACCTCAAAAATTTTTTTCATTAACATGAAAGTTAATAATTTGTTTTTAATTTGAGTTTTTTATGAACGCAGTGGCAGATAACTATTATTTTATTTCTATTACAAATTGTTAACTGAACTTATTAATTGTACACTATTTTTACTTGCAACTATGATCAATAGAATCCACACGCTACTGTATCTTCGACCCAATAATATTTTCTGGATTATTGAATAAGTGCATTGCAAACAAAATGACATTAAAAACATACAAAAAAAGTTGCTGCAAATATATTTATAAATTTTAAATGCTCAAAATGTAAATTTTCTAAAACTTATAAAAGACATTATTTCTTTTTCAATTTTGTGAAATTCCCAAGAAAAAACAATCCATTTGAAATGACAACTTTGTGAATTGCGAATCAGTGAATTGCAAAATTCATAATGAGTAAAATACTTTTTAAAATCAAATGTGGTCAATCTAGAATACCAGTAACAGATGCGTAATTCAGAAGACTTCGAAACCAATTTATCGCAATCGAATGGATTTTTGTTTCCTGGGTTCTTAATGTGTTTACAAATTTGTATTTCCTATGCAGAGTGAACAAATTTTATTTAGAACTTTATAATTAGAAATAGAAATTTACAACTGGTTTTCAAAAGGAAGACTAAAATGATCTAATTTGAAAAAATGTTAAAACATTTCTTTTTCCATTTTTCAATATCTCTATCTGCATATTTTTTCTCAACAGCAATACCAAGTGCAATTTTAGAAAATAAAGAAGAATTTTTTAACCAAATTCAAAAGGGTAGTGACGTATTGACGAGTGAAGAAAAAACCAAATAAATCACGCAAGAATGTCAACCAGAAACAATTTCAGGTAAACTGACTACTTATTTTATAATAAAAAACGCATTAGCGTGTAAATTCGTTTGAAATTAAAAAAATGAGAAATTGATGGTTATTTTATTTGAATATTTTCAATTATTTAATTTATACTGAGAAAAAAATTGTACAACAATATGATGTACTGAGAATGACAGCTAGGTAAAGTCCAAAAAATTATTTTACAGGAGAAACAGAAAACGTTTTCTATGACGCAATTTAAAATAGAAAAATATGAGAAAATTAGAGAAGTAAGGGGTCCTCATAAGCTATAATATCAAGATTTAAAAATATTTTTAAAACTATTTTTCATATTATGAAAGAGAATAAACCAAATGTGCCTCACCTGTTTCTTATTCTCAGTTATTTAAAAGTGTATTCTTTCATCCTTTAAAATTACAAAAAAATTACAAAATGTTTAACTATGATCTTCTATCATAAAAAAGAATCGCACGAAGCAAGATAAACAAGTTGAATCCTACTTATCACTTCTTCGGAGAAAAGGGAGAGAAAACAAAATGGGCTTTACCCAGCTGTCATACTCATTTCTCTACAAGAACCTAAACTTTCACCACGTGTTAATCTCTTATTGGACAATCTTCTGATGGTGCAGGCAATATGCGTGGTGAAGAACGTGGGCTTCAGACACGTATATCAGCCG
>NC_046664.1:139959626-139985619 GCF_010883055.1 Belonocnema kinseyi | reverse complement strand
GACGCCCGAGATATGTTTGGAAACCTCCAAGAATTGTATATTCTTGTTTGTAACTCAAAAAACATCGTATTCTTTGAAGAAAAGCAGAGGGAATCATATCCTAAGCAGCAACTTCGTCGATTGAACAGAGGGAAAACAAATCTTTGGATGTCAGAAAGTATGTCCTTGGATACTCCTACGTTGCAGTGCTTGATACATTGGAGCATGTGTGAGATATGAAGTGCACTTCCGAATCAGAGCGCAATTCTAGCCGTATTGCTTCAAGTCTTTATAACTACTTTTTGTCGATGAGGTTTTCAGCAACTGCATTCACGTTTAAAAAAATATTCGAAAATATTAGGCCATTGAATAAATACTTGCAGGGTGTAGACATAGACCTCTACAGTGTAGCCAATCACGTCTCTGAAGATATCAAGGAGATTACGAATTTGCGATCTGATGAAAATTTTGAAAAAGTCTTTGCTTCTGTCGAAGAGTTTATACAAAGAAATAATGTCGAGGATGTGCAACCCTTTCAGGAGAAGCCATTGCGACATAAAAAGAGATCTGCTGATGAAAAGGCCAGCGATGAGCCAGTGTCTCCAGAACGTGGGATTTTTCGGCCCCCACCACTTTCCCATCTGGGAGCGACGCATTCAAACGTAGCGTGTCGGTGAGTCGACTCTGTTAAATGCTGCGAAGCCCAGCCTCGTGTAAAGCCGAAAATGCACGAGCGGGAACTCGAGCTCTCCCGACTTCACGAATGACGATCTAGCTGCTCCTCAAATCTATTCAGGTTTTGAAATCCTGAGTTACCTTAGAACCATTATGCTTATTGCGAAGAGGCAAATACAATGGACTTTATGTGAATAGATATAGGAGACAAGACTTCTGGGTCTAAAATGTTTCAAATTTTGTTCTGCATGCCTTAGTCATAATTTTAGTTAACAATTGATTTTTCACAAATAAAGAACAAGTTTTCGACAAAATAGTTAAATTTTTAACCTAAGAAATTAATTTAAAAAATACATTTTTTAACTTAAACATTGTAGTTTATACTGAAGCTTGCAGTTGAAAAAATTTAATTTTAAACCCAAATAAATTCAAATTTTTAACAAAAGAAATCAATTTTTTATCTAAAACAAATGAATTTTTAAAGAAGAATAATTCACCAACAAAGAAGATAAATTTATAACTAAAAAGAAAATTTTTCAAGAAAAAAAAGTTTCAACAGAATTGATCCATTTTTATCTATAGAAACGAATTTTAAACTAAAACAATAAGTATTCTATCAAAAATGGACAAGTTAAATTTTCAGATAAAAAATAGAATTTTCAATGAAAGAAATTAATTTTCAACTAAAATTATAATGTTTCAACGAAAAGTTGAACAGATAAATTTTTAGTTGAAAAATAATTATCAACTCCCAAAAATCAAAGTTTCCACAAAATGTTTAAATTTCCAACCAAAAAATTTAATTTGCAAACAAATAGTTTAATAATTTAATTTTCAATTCAATAACTTTCTACCGAAAACCGAAATTTACAATTTTCGAAATCAATTTTAAAAAACAAAAATTTTTGTTAACAAAATGGATAAATTTCCAAAAAAATAGATGAACTTTTAACCAATTTATACAAAAATAAAAGAAGTTTAACCAAAAAATGGATTTTTATCCAAAGAAATGAATATTTGATTAAAATAGATGAATTTTTAAACAAGGAGAATAATTTTCTACCAAAAAAGATGAATTTTTGACTGAGAAAGGTCAATTTCCTACTAAAAAAATTCAACTAAAAATGATACAGTTACATTCTTAGTATAAGAAAATGTTTTTTCAACAATAAAAAAATCGATTTGTCAACGAAACAGTTAAATTATCAACCAAAACAGTTAATTTTAAAATTTTAAGTATAAAATAGTTTAACCTTCGAAGGGAGAAATGAATTTTCAACTGAAAAATGTTTTAAAACACACACACAGTCGAATTTACAAAAGAACAGTTCAATTTTTAAACATATAATTGGATTTTCAATTAAAACATTATTTTTCAACTAAAAATGGAATGAATTCTGAGAGGAAATTAAAAAAAAAGATCACAATTTTTTAACATTATTTCGTAATTTTGTCATATTATATAATTTTTAAAAAAATAAGGAATTCAATTCTTATTAAGCTTACTTGCGCAATATTGTTGTACTATTTTTTGTTATGTTTATCTTGGTTTGTAAAATTTGCTTTCAAATTTGAGTAAGTTTACGAGATTTTCAGAAATTTTGAAACTATTAAAAAATTATTAAAATTTGCAAAAAAATCAGGAAATAATGGAATAATTCTTAAAGATTAGAAGATTAGAAGGTCTGAAAATAAAAAAAAAATTATTTTTCTAATAATACTTTGAAAATTTTTCATAATTTTTATTTAAAAAAATGTACTTTAAAAAAAATTTAAAAAGATTTTGAAACACATCAAACGATTTCCTAAAATTTAAAAGAATAGTTTAGAAGATATTAAAGCGAAATGTTTCAATTTGATAAGATTCAAGATTTTAAAAAACGTAAATAATCCAGTAAATTCAAGGAATATTTAGAAGAATGGAAGAGATTTAAATCTAATTTTAAATTTAAATTTTTTAGATATGTAGATTTTCAGATTTCAAGAAAATAAACTTAAAAACCCTTAAGGGAATTCCGAAAGATTTCACGGAGATAAAATTATTTTTCTTAAAATTCTGTGAAAAATGTAGAAGATTATATAAGTCAAGTTTTTTACATCTGGAATGCTTTTTTTAAATTTTAAGAAAAATGTAAGTTAAAAATATTTTTTTCGAATTTATTTTGTTTTAAACGTATTATAAATATTTAAAAAATTGAAAAATTTCCCAAAATGTATAACATATTCATTCATAACTTCCAAACTTCTAAATGTCTTAAACATCTTTTAAAAAGACTCGAATTTTTCAAATATTTTTTAAATGCAATACAATAAAATCATTTAAAGTCCTCTAGGTTCTTTTTTGATACATCTGTTTTTATGCTATTTTAGGCTATAATCACAATTTTGAGGACTTAAAGGGAAAAAGCCAAAACGTTATTAACTTGACCTCATTCAAAAGACTGATCATTTGACAAAAATGTTGTAAAATTTTCCTTTCAATGTGGCGTAGAAAGGAATTTTATTAAAAAATGTGTGGAATTTTCTGAACAGGAAACTTAATGAATTTCTGAACTTTCTTATTTTTATTTTTCAAGTGTATTTCAATCTGCTTTACGTTTAGTGAAAAATCATATGCTGAAAAGCGATAAGAGAAATATCTATTTCTTCAACTTCAACTATAATTTGAAAGGCGATTCTTCATAAGTCTTTTACTAATTAATGGATATATTTTTATAATTTTATTCCTGAAATATATTCCTTAAGGTCAAACATGTTACACAAATATCGTAAAATTTGTAAAACACCAGCTATTTACAGGAACTTTTAAAATAAAAATCAATGTGTATCATACTCAAATAAATTTTGGGAATATTTATAAAAGTATTATTATTTTTAATTAAAAATATTAATGTATAGAGAGTACAGCTTTTATTTGAAATTTCACGACGGCTTCTTGTACCATTTATGACCCTCGGCCAGAATCAAGGAAAAATAACTTTAAAATATGTTAATTAGTTATTAAAATGTTACTAAGATTTACCTTTACAATTTTTTTCTCTTTTTATAATCATGAGATATTTCTTCATACAATAGATTTTATTGGATTTATTTTACAATTATTTACAATCAATTTCCAATCACAATTATTTAACAATTAAAATATAATTTTAAAAGCTAAATTTTGTAATTTTGAGATAAGTATTTTAAGGCATTAAATATTTTGTAAAGATTTTATATACAAGAAAATAACTATTATCAGTTTGTTTAAAAATTTATATGTAAATAATTATTATAAGATTCTTAAGGAAATTAAAAAAAAGATTTTCGAATATATCAGATGTGACAGAAAAGGTGCTAGGAGAATTTAAAGACTTTTTATTTTTAATTTATAGGATTTTAAAAAATATTAGGAAAATTTATTATCTATTTAAAACTTTTTAAATTCTACAACATATTGGTAACTCTCTTGAGTTTTTATCGCAAAAACTAAAAAAATCATTCAAAATGTAGAAAAAAATTTCCTTATAATCTTCTAAATTTTCCCAAGCATTTGAAGAAACTTTCTTTATTTTCCTGAAACCTTTTGAGATTCTTTTAAAGTTCCTAAAGTTTATCTTGCGTTTCTAAAACACTTCTTAGGTTTAAATTTTGTTTGAATCTTATCAAGTCTAGCAACTGCTTCCTCAATTCACTTGATTATTATGTTTTTCTAATCTTGTCAGAACTTCCAATCTCTAATCTTTAAAAATTATTCAAATTTTTCCGAATTTTTTTTTATTCTGCAAAATTAAAAAAATGCCTTTAAACTTTTTCAGATGCTTTAAGAATATTAAAAATTTTTTGCAATATTTTTAAATGTTTAAAAATAATATTTTTAAATTAATTGTTTGAAATAAAAAATTATGCTAATTATTCCTTTAAAAATCTTTACAAGTTTTAATTATTTTCATATCGTTCCAAAATTTTTGAATACGATGTTTTGTTTCAAAATATCTTACGTACTTTTTAAACATTTTATGAATTAATAAAAAATGTTATGTAATCTTTTTTCAATTTTCTGTTAGAATTCATTCCAAAACAATGATTTACGTTTTTTCCCAAGGAGTTTATTTCATTATCTGAAAGTCCTTCGTTTATCGACTTTTTAATATTATTTTTTCATTTTACATACATATCTATTATATCTTATCAAAATCTAATATAAAAATCTTAAATGTTAAGTGTATTTAAATACCAGAATTTTTAATGTTTCAAAATTTTTAGAAATAATTCAACAAATTTTACGTGTGATTAAAATAATATTTTTTTTTAATCTCATTCAACTTATTCCAAGTTATCTTTTTTAATTTTCAAAATTTATGTAATTACTTAATCTGATTGAAAATAATTCAACCTCTTGCGACGAAAGGCGGGGATTCTGCTTGAGAAGAGATGTGCTGAAAGTAATTAAAAAAAAATTGTTATAATTTTAAAGACTGATAATTGTTCACAATTTCCAGGCGCATCTTTCTTATTCTTCTACAAGAATTTTTAAGTTTTTAAGTTTTTTAAATCAGTTTATCCGACGTGTCTAAAACTCTTCTGAAGCTTAAATTCTTTTTTAATCTTATCAATTCTACTCAATATTTATTGAATTTATTCGATTATTTACATTTTAAAAAATTTTTTTAATGTTATCGAAATAAAAAATGTTCATTTTAAAACTTTCTACGCTCTTTTTCGAAATTTTAGGAAATTGTTTGATGTGTTTAAAAATCTTCTTTAATTTTCTTTTAAAGCACATTTTTCAAAATAAAAAATCATTCAAAATGTTCACATGATAATTGGGAAAATAATTCTTTTTTCTAATCTTCTCAGGTTTTATAATCTTTAAAAATTATTCAAATTTTTCCTGATTTTTTTTTATTTTTCAAAATTAAAAAAATGGCCTTTAAACTTTTTCAGATACTTTGACAATTTTTGACCTCTTTTTCAATGTTTTGAAATGCTTTAAAATAATCTCCTATAAAATTAATGTTACGAAATAAAAAATTATTTTAATTATTTCTAGGAAGCTAAGATATTTTTTTTCATATTCATGAAAACTTACCAAATTCTTGAAAAACTTTTACAAGTTTTTATTATTTTTGTATTCTTTTAAAATTTCTGAATATCTCTTAAACTTACTCAAATTTGAAAGAAAATTTTTAAAGCAACATATAATTTAAAAAATTGTGTAACAACATTTCACGAGAAGGCCTAATAAGAATTATGTTCCTTAATTCAAAATGTGAAAAAATCGACTCATAATCTTCTCAATTTTTCCCAGGATTTTTAAGAAAAACAGTTTTACCTCCTTGAAATCTTTCGGAATTCCTTTAAAGTTTCTTAAGTTTATGTTTGAATTCTTTAAAAATCTAAGTTTCTGATTTTGCTTTAAAATATTCTACAGTCTTCTTTTTAATTTTAGGAAATGCTTTCACGTGTTTAAAAACCTTTTTTAATATTCTCATTAAGTACGTTTTTTTAAATAACAAGTTATTACAAATTTTCCTACCAATCGTGAAAAAGTTCTGTTTCTAATTTTGTCGGATCTTCTAAGCCTTCTAATCATTAAAAACTATTTAAATTTGTCCTGATTTTCTTTGAAATTCGGCAAAATGAAAAAGATTGCCTTAAAATCTGCGATGAGCCTACAGTGAATACCAAATTTAAGGTTAAAGTAGAAACTTACAATGTGGTAATGGATATCACTTGTCAGCAATTAGAAGAACGCTTTAGTAAAAAGGAATCGTGGAATTTATCGTGATTAAGCACTCCTGACTCGTAACGGCATGGAAAAAGTTAGAGAAGATAATTTCTGTTTGCCTGAAGATGCTTTTACTAATATAGCGTTCGTTTATAGCCAGTTCATTAATCGAGATGAGGTTTTGAAGGAGTATCTACAGTTCTGTAAGGTATATCCTTCTTTTGAAAGTGGACACATCTTACAGAAGGTAGATGAAGAGGAAGATGCAACAAAGAAACTGACAGCTGATGACTTACTCGTAGAGGATGAAACACATTTTCAAAATGAACAAGAATGCGATGATGATGACGAATCAGAAACTGAATATCCGACCAAGCCTAAAAAGCTCACTCGGTAAGAAGCGTTGAATTCAGAAAAATTAAGAATTTGTATTTCTATGAATACGCGATTTTTCCCCCGTTCAAAAATCTCCCAACGGGAGCAGAAAAAGTGCAAATCCTATTCCTCTCAATCGACTTAGTAAAATTAATTGAAAGCATTTATTTAACCTATTTTTCATTATTAAATCTTTTTATAACTTTTAAATTCGAGAAATATTCAAATTTATATTTATTTATATTTTAATAATTTATTTAAACGTCTTAAAAAATGCAACAAAGAAATCTATGCAAACGTGTGAATTTAAATAATTTTAACTCTAGAGAGGCAGAATTGAATTGGTGAGAATTAAAATTTCAGAACTTATATTTCGCATGAAGGAATTAAAAAAACTTATTACACATATTTTGTGAACTTATTAGAAGGAATTAAATAAAATCAAAATATGAGCACTTCTGAGGAATAAAAAATATCTCTTTGAAGTGCGTTACCGGTACAATTAGAAGGAATTAAATATATAGAAAAAACATTCTCTTTGAGAGAATAGAAAACTGTGTGGCGGTCGCTATGGAAATAGAAGTGAATAAGTTTAGGAGGTATCTTATTCCTATTGTGGCATTTTAGACAGATGGAAAAATCGCGCATTGAAATAAGTTATTTATTTATTAACAATATATGTACTAAAAGTGAGAAAAATTTGGTTAAACATTAAAGATGCATTTTTGCAAATACTTCAAAAAATTTCTAAACATTTAAACATCATTTAAGTATAAAAAGTTATAAAAATTATTTGGAAAATATTCACATTTTGTTTTGGGGAAAGGTAGACTAATCATTTTTATTATTTTCTTCATATGAGGGAATTTGAAATATTTCAATTTAACAATATATCTAAAATTATATTAGATGATTATAATCGGATTAATCATTAATTTTCGGCAGGATGGACGTACGCGTGCTTCGAAGACAGCCTGTCATACTCAGTCATGCCTGAAGTACGCTGTGATAGCGGTATAAGACGCATTACGCACGCACTCTACCTACTCGTCACAGCATTTCAGCAGGTGAAGACAGAATACGTGCATTATGGCTCGCACAGCGTTCCTCGCACGCATGTGAGCATTGTGCGTCGCACGATTGTTATCTGGGCTGTTGCAATATAAAAAACTGAAGCGAGTTTCTCATTTATATTTATTATAAACTTACTATTTCTCCGTTTTAATCGAAAAGTCCGGGGCACTTCTCGTGAATTGCCGTGATAGCCAGTGTCTTCTTTGAAATCCACTTTCTCGCCTATTCTTCAAAGTCTGTTTGAGTAACAAAATAATCTTCTCTTTTTCTGCGTCAACGACTTGGCAGTGGTTATGTTGAGTAATTCCCTAATGAATTGGTTGTTCTCAGAAATTACTAATAAAAATTAATCATGTTTTTACTAATTCAATTGGCAAGGTACAAACAGTGGTCCGTTGACTAATCATTAGTCAAAAACTTAAAAGTAACTAAGTTTTCAGTGAAAATTGAGTGTACTGATTGAATTAGTTAAATTTTAACTAATTCAGATTTAGCGAGTACACATGTGCACCGATTTTTTTAAACTAACGGTGAAAGCATCGACAACAGTAATTTGGTGATAGTGACTTCTTTTTTGTTAAAGCTCCTTCGGCTTTAACAAATACATTTTCATCACGTATCTCGTGCTTCGCAGTCGAATTTATATCTCAACTTGTATATTATTTCCATAAATGTATGTTATTACAATTCATAACATGCACTGATATTATAACAGACGTAGTTTCATTGTCTCTTTAAAAAAATGCACATTCTTTAAAAAAATTTGTTATCTAACATTTTATTGCAACTTCTGACGGTTTTTCAAAAACTGAATTTGCTCATTTCCAACTTTATTCTTACGATTTAAACGTAGCACTTATGGTCTACATATCAGCCTTACCTTTTTTTAACTTCTAAATTAAATCCCTAACTCAGTGAATCACGAAACTTTGATTATTGAGAGTTGGATGGGGGGGGGGGGGGGGGGGGGGGGGGGGCGATTAGTTTAAACCAAGGGTCATAGCTGGTTAGTGTTTTATGCTGAGAAGTTCAACCAACCTTGAGCAGCGTGTGAGCACCTTGTGCTAGATTTGTTGAAAAAATGTTTTCTGTGATTTTCCATAATCATACGTTTTTTCTAGTTGTATTGAAAGAAATGTGAATGGACCATATATGATATTGAACAAAGTTTCTCTTAAGATTATAATTCTTTATATTATAAACAAATTTAATTAACAAATGCAGTAACTAGGCATTTGTCTACAAAAAAATTCGTTTTTTTCTATGGCAAGTTTTTCAATTAGGATATCGAAAAAAAAATTTGTTCATCGACAGATGGCTGCGAATAATGCATTTGATTATTGAATTTTTCCTTCAAAGAAATTAAAATTTATCGACCAATTATGAATTTTCTTGAAATCACCATGAAGTTCCCCATTAAAAAGACTGACATTGAAAAAGACGAATTGCTCCGTCCACAGATGCCCGAATAATGCATTTGTTTGTTAAATTTGTATTTAAAAATTATAAAATTTATCAACTCATTATGAATGTTGCCGAATGATTTACGAAGATCTAAATTAAAAGTATGACATCGAAACAAAACAAAATTTTTCCGTCGACAGATGCCCCAATAATACATTTTTTTATTAAATTTGTTTTAAAAAATCACAAAATTGATCAAAAAATTATAAACTTTCCTAAAGTTTTCATAAAGTTCCTAGTTAGAAAAGTTATATAATTTGAATTAGAAAAGTATATATATTCTTGAAGTTTTTTGTTCAAAAAACATTTTTTTTCTCTTGGCTTTTTTTCATGTCGTGCGCTATTTAACCCAAAATGTTGATTTTCGTGTGTTTCTTTTTAATTTTTTAAATTCTATAACTCTGGTAAATTTTAGGTTTTTAAAACAATAGTCATTAGGATACATTGTTCGTCTGTTTGAACAGTATGAATATCCGTGCAGAAAATTTTTGAATTAAAAAAAAGTGGACTCAAAAATGTTCAAAATACGCTCACTTTTGAATTTTTATTCAAAGTGGTTTGCTAACGAACTTGACCTTTATTTTACGACACTAAAATGGATATTTGACCAAAACTGGGGGGGGGGGGCATTTTACACGAATCTAATACGTTCTCTGATGAGAATGTAAACACATAAATTGTGAGGAAAATCTGCCTACGCAGCGGGCTGATTTCTTATTGTTAATATAGTTTTTCACGATTAAAGCACAAAGTGCGCATGCTGTCAAAAAGTGATTTGCAACTCATTTGCAGATCTTCTAAAAATGCACCATTTTTACCTTCACAACTTTTCATCTATTTTGCATAGTTTAACCGCTAAATGTAGTTTTTGTTTTTCCATTCTTTTAATTTTTGTATGCTGGCAAAATTTTAATTTTCAATTTTTTTCAAAAATTGAAAAAGTTATGATAACCTTGCAGGGCATTCAAATAAAAACATTTTGCTTATTTTGACATTTTTTCATATCGTGCGTTATTTGACTTAAAATGTTGATTCTCGTGTGTTTTTTGGCATTTTGTAAAGGCTAAAGTCTGATAAATTTTGGGTTTATCAAAAAAAGTCATACAGATATGGTAAATTGTTCGCATTTTTAGATACTATAAACATCTGTACAGAAAGTTTTTGAAAGTTGAAAGAAATGTTCTAAAGAATTTTTAAATGCTCTAACTTTTTGGATTCTGATTCAAAATAGCTGGCTAATGAACTTGATCTTAAGTTTCTGACACTCAGAGAGTGTGCAAAAGGCCAATCAAATAGACTAATTTTTTCAAAAGTATCGTGCCCACAGCCTGACATACATTCATACATGCATACATACATTAATACATACATACATACATACATACATACGTACATGATACATACATATATGTATGCATACACATACAGACATACATACATATATACACATACACACATGATTACATACAGACATATTCGTAAAAACCGGTTTTTCGGATTCTGGGTGTCTCAAAACGTGGACATTTGGCAAAAAAAGGCTTGAGAAGGTGGAGGGCTGGTCGGAAATGGAAACATTTGACATGGAGGAGGGTTGGAGAGAAGAGAGAAGGCAGATAGGAGAAATAATATTGTCATAACAGGATTGAAGCTAAAGAGCGAGGAAGAACGGGAGGGGGTGAAATCGCTGCTGGAGAGCATAGAGTGGGATAAAGGAAAGGTAGGAAAAAGTAGGATGGAGGGGAGGAAGGAGAATAAAGTGGTGGTGGTCGAATTGGAGAGCTGGATAGAAAAATTGGGCGTTTGCTAAAAAAAAAGTTTTGAGTAGTGTTTTTTTCATCCTTTCAAGGCAGCCAGTCGATACTTGTCTGGCGCCATTAAAATCTTATATTTTTATATTTATCAAATGCAAAGTGCTCAAAGAGAGTATTATTTAAATTCTCCCTTTTTAATAATTGGGAGGAATTTTAATTTTAATAAAATCTGAAATGATAAAACCCGTTTTAACTGGCACCCTGACGTGTGTTGGGACATTTTTTTTTGGCTTAAAATTAGGCGAAAAGAGACAGTATTTATTGTCAATTTACTGACAATATTTATTGTCTGCATTTTTTTGTGTTGATGCGAATTTATTTTTATTCAAAATGAAATTTGATTGTTGATTGTGCCTTGATATTGATTTTGTAAGTGATTTTTTGTTATTGTTTCATTCAAAATGTGCACAATTTTAAACGATGTTCGCGTGATAGTTGTCAGTGTTGTCGATGTTCACTGGTACAGTCAAATATGTCGAAAGCATGGACACACAACAGTGGCAGGTACAGTGCGAAAACGTCTCCGCGCGTTAAAAAGTGACCAGGATTCGACTTATTAATCGTTGGATTTGATTGATTCACTTTTTTGGTGTGGCTTGGTCATTCAATTTTCTTTTTACCTTTCTCTTACATTTTTTGTTAACATGGCCGACCAGGAGAATAGTTGGTTATTAAACCTTGGTACGGGAAAAATTTGTGCTATTTTAAATGCACATTTCGTAAGCAATACCGGTACTCGCAAAGTGGTACTGGATAGGGTAATTAGGCATTTCAAAAGATTTGTAGGGGAGGCCGTATGGATGGCGATAGATGAGGATATGTCACATCAGGTTCCATTCGAATCGCAAAGACTTCGAATAGAACTGCACACGTCTCTACTAGTGGACAACGGAATAATGTCAAGGAGAAATAGCACCCCTTCCGTGGTTCGTAGAAACCCTCCATAAATTCAAAATAATAACACACCCCCCGAATCATGAAAATTTTGCTTGGCCAACAATGTCACCCTTAAGAGAGGGGGCTTGAGATTTTATAGGTAGAGAGGGGACACCCATTTAATTCGATTCACGGAGGATGAGTAGGCCGTATTCTCCATAAAAAGAAGGTCAGTTCGTTTTCCGAACCAAATCTGCCAAAATATATCAGTCTTTGCTTCTTCAAAAGCTACTTTTTAAGGGAATTTCAACCCTATAATTAGCTCACAAAATTTAGGGATGGTACGCAGAAGACGAGATAGAACGGGACTACAACCTCCCCTCCCATCAATGGCTTACGTTGATACGAGTAGGCTTATAGACTATGAGGGCCTAGATAGGTTAGATTTGGAGGGTGGTATACATTTGCATCACCCCCTCTAACCTCACTTCATAATAGGGCACGCATGACACATTTTCCAAGTTATTTAGCGAATGACGCGAGACCGATACCAAGTTGTCAGGACATATTAGTGGTTAGAAACACAAATTTGTCAAATTATTTTAAATCGGGACAAGCGAGCCACATGGATGGTTACTGCACTGGGAATGAGAACTGTGAAGGGTTAAATAATCTTCATTCTTAATTTCGGAAAATTAAAAGAGATTTTGGTTTTCAACCAAATGAACACACCAGGTATGGTGTAGATGGGTAGGCAGTCCCTACTGAAAATTTCTATATAGGTTCCAGTATAGGTTCCTCTATAGGATCCTACATAGGAACTTATATGTTTCAACTATAGATGCCACCTGTAGAAAATGACATAGGATCCTATAAAGGATCCTATATAGATTCCTGTATATGGCACTTGCGGCTACGTATAAGTTTTTTTGGTTATCCAGGAGCACCTAAAGACATACGTACCATTAGGTACCACGAGGTACCATTAATTAGGTACCATTACTTAGGTATTATTAGGTACCTTATTGGGGAGTGTCCTATACCGGGACCTATATAGGATCCTATGTAATTTTCTATAGGTAAAACATATCGGATCCTATGAAGGATCCTATATAGGATCCTATATAGGAACCTGTATAGGAATTTTCAGTAGGGTAGGTTCTTTGAGTGAAGAAGTGGTTCTTATAGTGATGCCTTTCCTTTTAAATGGTATAGCATTAGTGTGGTTTAGGCATACTTGGTACCGATTGATAAGATAAAGATAAAGATTCTTTCCGACCTGAGTATGCGTATAGATCGAGACAAAAATAAAATAGAACCAACGCCCAAATGAAAGGGGACTTACCAGTAGCCGCAATAGCGACTAACGAAACTGAGACGCAGGTAAACAACCTCCCGTGAATAACTCGAGCGGCATCACTCAGGAAGGTAGGTATAAAAATTACAAATATAGGAATTGCAAAAAATTAGTGGTGATGATAAAGAAACCGAGCGGCGCATAGCGTATGTTGGCCCATTGTATTTCGACCATTGACTTGAGCATATAAACACATATAATCGCATGTAACACATATAAACGCATGCCTTTTGGATTGAGCGGGGCACCTGCTACTTTCCAATGATTGATTGAAAAATTGATCGACCCAGAAATGCGCCTCCACTGTTTCGCATATTTCGACGATATTATTGTTGTGTCCGATACTTTTGAGGAGCATTTAGAATCGCTATGAAGGTATTAGAAAATATCTATATTTTGCCGGGCGTTCCATTAGTCAACGAACAGGGTTTGCAACCTGATGTGGAACGAGTATCACCCGTTCTGAATTACCCTGCCGCGCGCAATATTCGGCAGCAATTAGGCATGCAATTGAAAAGGCACTCTCGTGGGTTCCAATTTTGGCATATTCGAATTTTGAACTCCCCTTTGTGTTACAAATTGATTCAAGCAGTCTTTGCATAGGCGCGGTTCTCATACAAGTGATTAAGGGAGAGGAAAGAATGATTGCCTTCACAAGTCTGACGTTATTTGAAGCCGAACGCCAATATTCCACTACGGAGCAAGAATGTCTGCAGGAATGTCATTTCTTGGAAGTTTTTAAATTCACGGTTATCACGGATGATGGCAGTTTGCAATGGATACATAATTTGCATAATGCGACGGTCGTTTGGCGCGTTGGTCGTTGGAACTATTAGAGTACCGGTTTCAAATAGTCCATCGTAAAGGTGCTTTACATCATGTACCGCGCGCACTCTCGCGGACGTACGAGGATGAGGAAATCGTCGAGGTGTGTGGAGCGCAAGTAATTGACAATCCGTGGTATTTTCGTCGAGTTAGGGATGTACGAAATTTACCTAGAAGGTATCATGGTTGAAAGTTTCTAGAGGGAAAACTATATGCATTTAGACCAAATCCTTTGCTAGGGCAGTGGTCTCATATTATATGCCCGGGATTTTCAGGGATGTAGTTAATTATGTGAATGGCTGCGATATTTTTCAACGCACAAAAGTTTCACAACAGGCTCCTCCTGGATGAAAGGGAAAAGGGTAGTAGACCAACCCTGGGCATTGGTTTCAATGGAGCCCGATAGAGAGAAATGGATAAGGCTTATGGAGCGCCTAAAAGAATTACGAGACATCATAACGCTTCATTCAAAATAGGCGCATGAAAAACAAACTCGTTATTACAACCAATCACGACGTAATTTTAAACACCAGATAGGAGATCGGGCTTTAAAACGTTTGACAGTATTGTCCTCAAAGAAGAAAATATCTGCTAAACTGAATAAGAGTTTTCATGGTCCTTTTTGCGTGATGTGGTAAAATTCGGTTTCTACGTTATAATTTGCATTAGAAGCTCACGGAGTAACCACAATACTTTTTCTTGCAGCGTTAAAAACTTTAAAAAATAAAATACCTGTCATTTACATGGGCCGAAGGCGCCTTCAAGTGCATCTTCTTTCAGTAGTAGTTCATATGTGTTCCATCGGTAACTTTAAGGATTTTTTCTGGATGCTAGCGCCACGCAGTTGAAACCTCAGGCAACAACGCTGCGTTGCAAGTAAGAGAGAATTTTATTTTTAAATTTCACGCGCAACATACTACTTCAGCTATTATGGATGCGCTTGAAGTCACCTTCTGCGGAAGTTAATGACATTTAAAAATTTTTTTAACGCTACAAAAAAAGTATTGCGATTACTCCGTGAGTTTTTAATAGAAAATTTAACTTTGAATCCGAATTCTAACAGTTTAAAAGTTGATCTTGCTGTTTTTTTTGAGTTTTTTAAAAAGAAACTGAATGGGGACCCAATGGGGTCTTTACGGGTACTTTGTAGAGGCTCCTTTTGGTTCCTTCGATCCGCCAGGGCTTCCTTTTCTTTTTCTTTTTTTTGTTGTAAACACAATTACAATCAAAAGTCACAATTCCTTTAGAAATAGGGAAAGTAAAAGAAAAAGAGAATTCATAAAACAGCCTCGTTAAATTTAATTAATCATATTAGCATAACTTTTATTCAACTTATCCAAATCGGTTTTCAAATTGATAGATAACTTTTTTTGTTTTTTAACATAAAGCATTTCCATGAATTTTCTCGTTCTCTCATTAATTTCACTATGCAAAATTTGAACATTATCCCAGTCAAACTCATGGTCAACATCAACAAATGCCTTTGTATGTCTGGCAAGAACACTCTTGTTACAGCATCCCAAACGAACTCTTGTAACTGCGTCCCAAACGAACAATACTTTTGTGTTCCTCTGTCCTAGTATTAAGAAGTCGGCCAGTCTGGCCCACGTAATTCATCTTACAGATCCTGTAAGTGATCTTATAAATAAAACCACCCTTTTCAAAATTATCCAAAGGATCTTTGCAAAAATTTATCACTGAATCCATTTTAAATGGTATACGAAAAATAGTATGAAGTTAAAATTTTTTTAAAATATGTTCAATAGTTTTAGAAATTTGACCGAAAAATGGAAGAACAAAGGTATTAAACGAACTACATTCCTTTAATTCGTTCTGATTATCTGCAAGCAAATTATTACTCTCTTTGTTTTGGATTGTTGGAACTCTGATTGCAATATGTTGCTGAATTAGCTTTTGTGTATAATGATTTAGAAAAAGTATATTCCTAACAATATTCAAATTTTTTGTGTAAAATGAAAAATTGGACAAACCTAGAGCTCTGTCAACTAAGTTTTTGATTACAGAAATTTTCTTTTGAAAGGGATAAGCAAAAAGGAAATTTAAAATTCTACCTGAATATGTATTTTTTCTATAGAAATTGGTAATAGTATTACCATACCGACCATTAAATTCTTCTATGTCCAAAAAACTGATTCTATTATCCTGTTATTCTATTATCCTGATCTTTTTATAGACAGAGGTCTGGTACTCCCATAGGTTCAGTCATTTCTCCGATGTTACCAGAAATAGTGATGGAAGATTTGGAGTTTTTTGTTTTTGGGAAAGTAATTAAGGGTTGGGATGGTAATGTTAGCACCAATTGGTATAGAAAAAATTACATATTCAGGTATAATTTTAAATTTCCTTTCTGCTCATCCTTTTCAAAACAAAATTACAGTAATCAAAAACTTAGTTTACAGAGCTCTAGGTTTGTCCCATTTTTCATTGCACACAAGAAATTTGAATATTATTACGAATATCCTTTTTTTGAATCATTATCCACAAAAGTTAATTGAGAAACACATTGCAATTACAGTTCAATAAATCAAAAACAAAGAGAGTAATCATTTGCTTGCAGATAATCAGAAAGAATTAAAGGAATATAGACTGGCAGACTTCTTAATACTAGGATAGAGGAACACAAAAGTCATGTCCGTTTGGGACGCTGTTACAAGAGTGTTCTTACCATACATACAAAGGCATTCGTTGATGTTGACCATGAGTTTGACTGGGATAATGTTCAAATTTTGCATAGTGAAAATAATAAGAGAAAGAGAATCCGCCAGGGTATACATATTTTTAAATATATTCTGATTCCCTTACTTTTAAACAAGCCCGCCATTATTAAAAATTCACTTTTAATACATTAATTTCAAGTCACATTAACAATTAACTAATATAATAATAAATCTTTAATTAATAATATAATAAACCACATTTCAAACTTTTTATAAAATATAATATATTTATAATTAGACTTATATAATTTAATAGTTATTATAAATAATTTGGTGATTAACGAATAAACAAAAATACATTCTCAAGATGTATAATTAGTTTTTATTTTCTACTGTTCCCATAACTGTCTAGAAGAAAGTTTCTAGCAATATCAAGATCTATAATTTCTAACCTAGCTATATATAACTATAAATGTCGGCAGTATTTAAATTAAGAACATGAAACCCCGGAAAAGGTCTTCACTACGTTCTCAGGACGTCCTATGTCAGATCAATCCACGTCTCTAATCAGGAAACATTCCCAGGTCGAAAATTCCGATTGCGTTCATTTTTGGGTATACTGTAGTTAAATCGATTCTAAGACATGGTCAATTTTCCTAATCGGCCCAAAAATGGTTTTAAGGGTAGTTTCACCCCCTAAATGTAGGGGTTTTTAGTAGAATTTTTGCTTTCTTCGCATCTTTAAAGGCGATTGACATATACAAAACAACTGATAGAGGACTTTTTGCAACATTTCGACGTATGAACATTTTTCAAGGGGTAGCTACCCTTACACACGTATATACTCTGAATTTTAGATATATTCGTCTATTTACAGTTATAACACATGAAGAATGATATTTCAGTATATATTTTATTTAAAAACTATTAAACTCGTCCAGACTTCTCATTTTAACTCTTGTTGGAGGGGTTGTAATACCCCTTTGCATGTAGAAGAAATAAAAAATGCGTCAAGTTGGCAAATTCATTAAGAATTATTTCAAAAATCTTTTCACTTGTCAAGAACTGTAACTTCAATGTATTTTCAGCTTACGAAAAAAAAATTCAGGGGTAACTACCGTCACACACGTATATAGTGAAATTTCGAACATTTTTGGCTTTTTTATTCCCAAAAAATGTTTCATTAATTAAACACATATTCTTCACTATGGAGTTACGTTAATCTCTAACATCTATCTCAACCACCCTATTTTCAGGGCTGAATCATCCCTTTACACAAATAAAAGTAAAAAAAACTAGAAAGTCAAAATAGCACGAAAAATCATGAAAAATGTACTAACTGTTTGAGCACCGTAAGCTTTTCATATACTGGGAAAAATTTCTGAAGGGGTAGCTACCCTTATATACATATTTGGCTGCACGTTTAAACACATCGCATATTTACCATTGTCATCGATAAAAATTGAAACCTGCGTACACGCATAGATGAAAATTATGGAGCTTAACAAACTATTTTAACTACCCTTCTTCCAGGGGGTGAACTACCCCCAGAGTAATGATTATCAGTTAAGGGGAACCTACTAAATTCGAATTGTAGTTTAAAGCTATGCAAATTTCCTTACATACCAGACACAACGATTTCATGCTATTTACAAATTAAATGTCCAAAATATTTTTCAAAGGGACTTCTACCCCTTTACGCAATTGTCTTCGGAGTTTCGGCCGTATTGTTAATTTACTGATGTAAATTATAATAAACGTCACAATAGTAAAAATATACCATAACATAACAAACAAATCTGGTCAATATCCAAGTTAAACAGCCAAGAACATGACCAATTTCCATTATGATTTGTAGCAGCAGTGGCGTAAAATCGTTGTCTCTGGTATGTTAGGAAATTTTCACAGCTTTAAACTACAATTAGAATTCATTGTTAGTAGGTTCCCCTTAACTGATAATCATTACTCTGGGGGTAATTCACCCCCTGGAAGAAGGGTAGTTGAAATAGTCTGGTAAGCTCCATAATTTTCATCTATGTGTGTACGCAGGTTTCAATTTTTATCGATGACAATGGTAAATATGCGATGCGTTTAATCGTGCAGCAAAATGTGTATATAAGTGTAGCAGTTACCGCTTCAGAAATTTTTTCCAGTATATGAAAAGCTTGAATAATTATATCACGGTTCTCAGACGGTCAGTAAATTTTCTAAATGATTCTTCGTGATATTTTGACTTGCTAGTTTTTTTCACTTTTCTTTGTGTGAATGGAGGATGCAGTCCTGATAATAGGGTGGTTGAGAAAGTTGGTTACAGATTATCGTAACACCATGGCCCCTGAATATTTTTTTTTCATAAGCAGAAAATACATTCAGGTTGCATTTCTTGACAAGTAAAGAGATTTTTCGAATAATTCTTAATGAATTTGCCAACTTCACGCATTTTTTTATTTCTTATATGGTACATGCAAAGGGGTATTACAACCCCTCCAACAAGGGTTGAAAAGACAAATCTGGACGAGTTTTGATAATTGTTAAATATGTACTGAAATATCATTTTTCATGTGTCATAACTGTAAATAGACAAATATATCTAAAATTTAGAGTATATACGTGTGTAAGGATACCCCTTAAAAAATTTTCGTACGTCGAAATGCAAAAATATATCGATTTAGTTTTAATCTAATGTGTACATACAATTTTTTCGGTAAGTTTTACTTGTTATTTGAATTCTTTGCTAATTTACAGACACTTTCCAGATGGTAAACGTGACTTGTTTACCCCCGTGTGTGGGTGAACAACCGATAAGAAAAATTGACCATGTCTTAGAGCAGAGGCGGCGAGACTGGAAAAGCTGCTTTCTCGAAATCCGGATGCTATTCTCAGAACTCTAAAATTGCCCGGCGGTGGATACTCAGAGACTTACGGGGATACCTTGGCTCACCTCATCAAGGCACATTTTCCAGGCTTCACAAAGTTAGGAGAAGAAGGGACGGCATCTCTGAGGCAATCAAAGCTGTCTGTGACCCACCTGGGCCCGAAACGGCGGCTAGCTAACGCGATTGTCACACCAGCCAGGGTCAGGTGGGCCTTGAAGCCCTTCAGTTCTTCCAAGTCTCCCGGTCCGGATGATATATATCCAGTCCTCTTACATAGGGTTGGTGAGATCATCATTGGGTCGTTTTTCAGACTTGCTAGGGCTAGTGTGACGTTGAGTTATGTTCCGGCGGCATAAGGGGGTGTGAGAGTAGTCTTTATTCCGAAGACAGACAGGATCGGTTATACTTCACCCAAGGATTTCCGACCCATTAGCCTCACATCTTTCCTGCGAAACACAGTGGTAAGACTCGTGGACAGATATATCCGCGAAAATTTCTTTTCAAGTAGTCCTCTTCACAAGTGACAACACGCCTATAGGCCTGGTCACTCGACTGAGACGGTCCTAAGAACTGCAGTTAACTTAATTGAAGGAAAACTGAAGCAGAAAGGTCTCGCGATGGCAACCTTCATGGACATCGAATGAGCCTTTAAATACACCTCTGGAGAGGTGATCAGGTTGGCCATGATCGCACACGGTGTGCCTGCTGTAGTCGTGGAATGGACCAGCCACATGTTGGCCAATAGGAATCTAACCACGACTACGGGTGACACCACTTTATGTGGAGACGTTGAGTCGGGATGTCCGCAGGGAGGTGCTTGATCACTCTTGCTATGTTGCCTGATAGTTGATGAATCACTTCATCTACTTACGAGTAAGGGCCTCCATGTTATAGGCTATGCGGACGATATACTGGGTATCGTGCGCGGTCGGAATCTGGATGCGCTCTTCGGAGTAATGGAGCAAGCACTAAGAAAAGTAGATTCATGGTGTAAAAAGACTGGAATATCAGTCAATCCGAGTAAAATGAATGCAGTTGTGTTCAGCAGAAGGTACAAGTGGGGAACCACGAGTACATTCAAATCGGCTGGACAAAATCTGGAAATCAAAGGGCAAGCCAAATATCTAGGAGTCATTCTGGATAAGAAGCTGTCTTGGCACGAGCACCTGAAAAATAAGTTCAAGAAGCTAGCAGCGACTCTTTAGCTCTGTAGAAGAGTCACAGGGAAAAGCTGGGGCTTAAAACCGGAGACACTTATGTGGATCTACACAGTGAGCCTGCGACCCAGACTAACCTATGTGGCAGTCGTCTGGTGGACCAGGCTTGAACCTTATACTGTGAAGTCCCGACTGGAAAGAATCAGAGGACTGATTCTGAGAGGTATCACAAGTGCCTCGAAGTCGACACCAGCGATGGCCCTGGAGGCACTAATAGGTTTGGAGCCTCTCCATCTCACCATACAGGCCGTGGCTGCGAAGGCAGCCTTTAGATTAAATATGGTAAACGATAGCAGCATCTCGACAGTTAAGCAGATACCAATTGACATCGAGAGGAGGCCGACACTGAGCATGCTCAGGGACAAACTGTCCACATGTCGCTTTACTTTATTGGACCTGAGCCAGTTGTAGTAATTTCCTGTAGGTTGGTCACTGAAGATAATAACAGTTGACTGACCGAGGAACATCAGAATGAGTGGGATGCGGTCTCTCGCTGCAGACAGGCTAAAACACTCTTGGACTCATAGCTAAATCCTCATCGAGAGAAATAAATACGTAAACTCGGAAAGAATCAAGTCAAAGTCCCAACAGAAATGTTTATAGGACATGAAAACCTCCGGTATCACAGATATAAGATAGGGCTTGAAAAAAGTCTCCTCTGTCGTCTGTGCGGAAAGAATGATGTGACTTCCACTCATAATCTCTGTCACTGCCCTGCGATTGCGGGGAAACGTGTAACACACTTACAGGCAGCTTCTGCATCAGTGAGTCTGAAATATCAGACAACAGCGTGGCTGCGGTCCTCTCTTTATGGAGAGGGCTTTGGAGCCATGGTTAGAGCTTATAAGGGGGCACAACGGGATCACCCAAGCGTCAGGGGCTGTGGCGGTTTCAACCCAGAATATTAATAATAATGATAATAGTCTTATTTGACCAGTAGACCGCAAAGCATGTTGTTAAAAGAAGAGTATATTAAATGCATTACCAATTTGGTACATTTTTCGAAGTTGCGGTTTTCTTTTATTCGTCGTAAATGTTGTTCAAACTGGGTTGAAAATTTGAAACTGATTAGTGAAAGGATTTCCATGCACATATTGCGAAAAAAGTTAAAGTTTGTTCTTGCACATCTGCCTGTATCTGTTTTAATTGATGCGCATCAAAGAGGACTTTTTCGTCACAAATACCCTCTAGTGAGAGCAGTGTATAAAAATGTGGTGAAGTTTAATAAGAAGTGTTCAGTGGATGCCATAAAAGAGGATTGTAAAAATGTAAAAGGTAAGCCTGCGACTGTTTTAATTTTTTAAATAAAAAATTTTCAGCTTATGCTTCATATTATATTTTTATTTTCAACATGGAAACAAAAAAAGTCCCTGTCAACGATTCTGGAAAACTGACTGTGCACTGTCAAGAAAGTTAAAAACAATTTATTTATAATGATTGTCAAAAATTTTACACTTTTGGTTTCTTAATTCGCAACAACATTTTTTATAAACTTAATAAAACGGAACATTCATTTTATAAGATATTTGAATATTTAAAATAAAAAATAACCGTCTTAGTATATGTTAGTTATATTTTGTCAATGATCGAGCACTGTTGTCAATGAACTAGCATTGTCAATGATGAATTGTCAACCGCTCGCCCCTGTAAAATCCTCGTTTAGAGAGTTAGTCCCTTTTTCTCATGGCATATCAAACCACACACACACACACACACATTTATTATTTACAGATTTTAAAACTTTGTAGTATTTTTAACGTCTTTGAAGAAAATGAAACTGTGTCAGTGTTGCATTTGAATGGGAAACAATTCCGTTGTTAAATTTAGATTTCAATGGAAAAGGTTCGGTTCCTCATGAATGCGTAACTGAAACAGTTTTAAGTTTTTTCTCCCTTTTCAAAGAGTAAAAGAACAATAATTGGTTTGAGAGGTTTAATAAAAAAGTTTTAAATTTAATTTAAGTAAAATTAAAATTAAATTAAATTTTAATCAAGGCGTCAATTCTAATATTGGCCGCTGAAGCTGAAGAGATTGCCGATAGTTTAGTGGATGAAATTATTCCAATGGATATGTGTGAAGCGAAAAAAATGAAAAATAAAATATTTAAAGATAAAATAAGAAATAGTGTAACACCATGTGAAACAAAAATAGACAATTCCAGAAATAATAATAAATCACCAAATTGAAACAATTTTCTAGTTTCAGGAGAAGGTACGAGCGAGGAATCCTAAAAAATATGGGCAATATACGAACTCACGGGCAAGAAGAAGGAATAGAAGTTGACATAGATGAAAATAAGATACACAGTCAGAAAGATGTAGATGAGAGCGGGGACTCAGACACATTGATGGTTAATTCTAGAATAGATGTCCTTGAAAGAAAAAAACAAAGAATATGCAGGTACATGAAAAAAGAGTAAAACATCTAAGTACGTAAGAGATCATTCTGTTTTTGGTCTTTCTCTTATTAATGTTAAGTAAATTAACATGAAAAAACATATTGATCTTGAAGTTTCCCTAAATTAATGTAGGGCGAAATCATTCTACTTTTGATTTTTTTAATTTCAGGAGAAGGCACGAGCAAGGAATACTGCAAAAATATGGGAAATATACAAACCCATGGGTAAGAAGTAGCAATAAAAGTTGACAGAGATGCAAATGAGATACAAAATCACAAAGATGAAGATGAGAGCGTGGACTCAGGCACATTGGTAGTTGATTTTCAAATAGATGTTCGAGAAAGAGGGAGAAAAGAAGAAGATGCAGGTGCGAGAAAAAGAGTAAACTCCTAAATACATACGACATTTTCTGTTTTTGGTCTTTTACGATTTTAAATATTTTTAATCAAAAAGCATTTATAATTATCACGTTTTTAGAATAGTTATAAAATCTAAAGGTTCCAAACAATATTATTTAACATGCTTTCACTTTTAATACATTTTTCAAATTTTTACACTATTTTCAAATATTGTTAATAATAACTAATTGCATTATTTGAACTTTGATTTTTACGCACTCTTGACAATTTATTAATAAAGTATTTTCGAAAATTATAATAGGAGAGATGAGCACAAGCTATTGTCTACATACAATGAGATATCGAGTTTCAAGTTTTGAGAAGGAAATATCAGGTACTCAATAATTTTATATGGTCCAATGTGTTTGCATTTACAGAAAAAAAGTTACCCCAGTGTGAACAAAATTTAGCTACGTTTTTACGACATTGTTACGACATTTTTACGACAAATTTAAGATATGCTTTGTTCATGTCGTCGAGGTGTCTTCACGATATCCTAAAAACGTCGTATGAACTGACGAAGTTTAAATGGACTGTAGCTCAATTGCGCCTTAGTTCAAACGGAACTCGAACGGAAATCGATTCCTTCGAAGAATCGGAGTCGACTCCGGGATCCCTAGTATCAAGTTGTACTCGACCGACCAAAGAATATTAAGAAGTAGTGTCTCTCTAAGTGGGAAGTAGAACCACGAACGTCCAAGAATTCGTTAATGTTTGCAACAATATGGGCAGCCCTGTCCTACTTTCCGTATCAGCAGCGGCGAAACTTGACTCCCTTAGTGATTATAGTTTCTATGTGCAAATTTGTTTCACCAGAGCGCTTTGCACGCGGCACGCTCTTCAAAAGCATTGTGCTGAACGCGTTAATTTGTAGAAAAATGCAATAAATAATTTACGTAATTGTAAATGAGTGATACTGGTGCGTTTGCGTGATTTATTGAGATTCATTTACTTAATTCTAACAATAATGTCAATGACAAAGTGTAAATTGAATGGACACTCGTCTATTGTGCCAAACTGCAAGTCAGGTTATGATTCACAAGTAGTGCACGAAAATGAAAAAGAGCACTTTTTCCGGTTCCTTCGGAAAAAGAAATTGTTGGCAACACAAAATTATACAAATTATTTTAATATCGTATTTTTACTTTATGCAAATTACAGAGTTTATAAGATAAATTGTCGTATTTATAAACGTATTCCAGCATACGAGAAAATATACTTCTTCGATTATGTTCGATATATTTCGTACTGGAAATATAGTATTGTTGATTTTTTCAACATTCTTCGTTTATTAATCTTCACTGTACACTTTCAAATCTAAAATTTATCTTAATATTTCTTTAATCCATTTAATCCGAATCCTTCCTGCAAAATTCTTATTTGTAAACAAATTAAACGTTTCTTCTGCAGAAAACAGTGTCTCAATAAACTTAAAAAGTGATATAAAATTTAAAAATCTATTATGTTAAAAGAATTTTCCAAGTGCCCAAGAAAGCACTTTATATTTCTATACAAAAGGGATTAGGTATAAGAAAATATACCCAGTGGACACAAAATTTGGCGACGTCTTTACGACATCGTTACGACATTTTTACGACAACTTTAAGATATCGTATGTCCATGTCGTGAAATTGTCGTAATGATATCGTAACGATGTCGAAAGGACGTCGCCAAATTTTGTGCCCACTGGGTAGTGTCGTTGAAATATATAAGATATTAGCTGCCTTTAGCATTTTGAAACCTCCAAAGCTTGGAAATTGTAGTACTTTCGATAGCAACCCTCCACAGCCCTTAATAACAGTTTTAAAATTGAAAGAATTACATCAGTCGAACAGTAAAAGCAGATGTGACATCTTTCTCTTGTGATCAGTTAATTAAAGTTTGAGTAGATTTTCGAAAACTAAGAAAGATTTCATACATCCAAATGTTAAGTTATACAACTTATCACAGTTTTCGAATTTTTTTTAACAAACATTGCCGTACTAGCAACTCTTTTGACCTACTTTTAAACGATTTAATTTCATCCAAAATTGAAAAAGCTCGCTTCTTAAAGAAAAAAGCAGCCAAGTTTTGCGACATTTAGCTGGACTTTAAATTGATACATGTTAAAAATATATACTATCCCATGTTATAATTGATAATGAATATGTTTTGTTATATTTTCAAAGTTTTAATTAAGTATATATAATTAAAAATTTGTCATAAGGACAACCGCTGGATTTCGCCGGGAGCGGGTGCTAATCTGAAAAATTGCACCCGCTTCCAGCGAAATCGCGGTAA
>NC_046664.1:139948124-139959526 GCF_010883055.1 Belonocnema kinseyi | reverse complement strand
TGCTGAATTAAGCCTGAACCAAAATATACTAATTTTAAAACCAAAAAAATGAAATGTCTCAAAAATAGTTGAATTTTTAACCAACAAAGATTTTTCAGTCAATAATAAAACAAAATCTCAACCATAATGTTTAATTTTTATTCCTAAAAGACAAATTTCCTGCAAACCAGTATATATTTTTCAACCCAAAGATTTGCAAACGAAGAGATTAATTTTTCACCCCAGAAGATTTTTTTTAACAAAATGCATGAATTTTCATAAAAATATTTAAAATTAAAGAATTTTCAACCAAAGAAATTAATTTTTAACCAAATGTAATTTTCATTAGAAACTGAAAAAATATGTAGTCAATTATTACTTTGGAAAAATTCGAGTAGGTATAACATATATTTAGAAGTTTTGAGAAGATTCCAAAATAATTTGAAGCATGAAACAATTAAACATTTTTTAAACAAAACGTAGATTTTCTCATGTATAAATCAGCCCAGTTTAACCAAACTTATAATTGGGTGCCAATCGGGCCCAAACTGGGCAGTCTAGATAACCAAAATTGAAATTAATTAAAAGACTAATTTACAGTGGATGCAATCCTACCCGAATCCTGAAACCTTTCCAATTATTCCGAATTTTTACTTAACAAAACTTATATTGATAAAGCCGATCAGTGTTTGATTATTGATTGGGCTTTCATTGAGTATACCCATAAAACGCCCATAGTGGGTGCTCTAAATTAATTAACACGTTATTTTAATAAAATGAATAAGTGCATGCAATCTCATCGAAATCCTGGAACTTTTCCAATTTGTCGAATTTTTAATCATCAAAAACGTATGTGGATAAAGCCGATTTAGTGTTTGATTTCTTGATTGGGCTTACATTGGGCATACCCATAGAATGCCCATAGTGGGCTTCATAAATTAATTGACAGATTATTTCAATCATAAAAGTCAGTGGATGCAATCCCAGCTAAATCCTGAAACTATTCCAATTATTCAGAAATTTTAATTGTCAAAACTTACGTATATATAGCCGATCAGTGCTTGATTTATTACTCAATTGGGCTTAAATTGGGCTCACCCGTGGAACGCCCAAAGTAAGCACTATTGGAGCAAACAAGTCTGACCACACAAAATGTAACTCTAGTTATATCGATAGAGGGCAGTAGAGAGATAAAATATCGGATGTGGCCAGCTGCTATTTACTTTAGTAAAGTTATTGTAAACTTTATCCGTTTAGGAATAAATAAATAAATCGAGATAATTCTGATAAAAAACGCCGTGCGAATAATAAATTAGGTACACATGTTGAAAAATAATGAGCGATTCGAGAAAAATCTAGCAGTCATATTTCATTTATATAAATGAAAATAATTCTTAATCTATAAAATTGCATAGTGAAAGACCCAGTGGGCACAGAATTGGGCGACGTCTTATATTTTGTTGGTAAATGTTAAAGTACATTCATTTCCTGAAAATTTTTTTCGCTTATCTTTAAAAAGAAAATCTGACCATTAAATATTGTTCATACACCAACGTTTTTCTTTTAACATTACGAAAAATTTATAATGTATTTTACATATTTCCGAATTAGACATACGCTTTAAATTAAAATTGATATTTCCTAAACAATACCCAGTGGGCACAGAATTTATCGACGTCTTCACGACATAGTTACGATATTTTTACGACAATTTTACAACACCCTATGTCCGTGTCGTTACGGTGTCTTTACAATATCGTAAAGACACCCTGAATTCATACAATGTTTCTACAATATCCTAGAGAAATCTTAACGACATGGACATAGGATATCTTAAAGTTGTCATAAAAATGTCGTAACGATGTCGTAAAGACGTCGCCAAATGTTGCGCCCACTGGGGAGTGTTTGAAAAAGAAACCAAATTTATGATGTTAGTTGATAAGTTTTCAAATCTGGCTGAATTTTAGCTTCCGGAATTTCCAAAGTTAAGCAAAATATTGCACTAATACATTAAATATACTGCAGTAGATTTTTAGTAAAATACACTGAAAAGCTTTTTATCAATTTCATCCTTACAATATCTTTACGACAATTTTACGATATCCTATGTTTGTTTCGTTACGGTGTCTTTACGATATCGTAAACCCATCGTCAGTTCATACGACGTTTTTACGATATCGTAAAGACACCTTAACGACATGGCCGTAGGATATCTTACAAAAGTCGTAAAAATATCGTAACGATGTCGTAAAAACGTCGCTAAATTTTGTGTCCACTGGCTACACAATTTTGTGTAGTGAACAGGGTATCTATTTTAGCTGCGAAACTTAAAAAACCTGGTACTTTCAGGGAATCCTCATACATCTAGAAAATCGTGAAAATTTCAGGGATTTTTCTAAAAGTTAGGGTATTTTTCGAGAGCGTGCTGAATTTTCTTTTTACCTTGCGATATAAAATGGAATAACAATGATTTTGCATTTATGAAAGCTGATTATATTACTGTATTTAGCTATGTCGAAAGGTTTTTTTAATTCGTTTTTTTCTACTGAAATTTTACTGTTCTATTTTGGGCTAAAAACTTATCACTTTGAGTAGAAAATTCATTTCTTTGCTTGATAATGCGACAGTTTGTTCGCAATTTTTTTCACTCTCATGAAAGAATATTTCTTATTTAGAAAATCAATTTTAGAAAGGCGTCTTTTTCAGTTCGGAATATCCCCTATTACATCTTTTGTTGAATAAAATGTTTTGAGAATAAAAATGTAATTATTTGGTTGTGAGGCAAACTTTTTTGTTGGTGGGTAATTTTTATGTTTGAAGATACATCATTGCAAATAAAAATTCAGTTCTTTGGTTTAAAATTGACCTTTTTTGTAGAAAATTTGAATATTCTAATTAAAGATGCACTATTTTGGTAGAAAAGTCATCTTTTTGGCCCAAAATTCAACTATTATAGCTTGAAGAGTCATAATTTGAGATGAAAATTAATCGCTTTGTTTGAAAATGTAACTATTTTTTTTCAAATGAGTTTTTTTTGTTGATATTAATTTCTTTTGAACTAAAAATGTAACTGCTTTTATTGGATATTCCCCTATTGTTATTAAAAATTTAGCTATTTATTTGAATATTAATTTTATGAACTAAAAATGTAACTATTGAATTTTTTAATTTACAATATGCGTTTTTACGTTGAAAATTCATCTTTTTGGCTAAAAGTCAATCTATTCGATTTGGAGAGTAAAAATTTTTGTGAAAAATGCATCAGTTCCGTTGAAAATTAATTTTTTAATGTTAAAATTTTACTATTGCATTTGTGGTTGGAGACTGATCTTCTTTAGTTCAAAAATCAACTATTTGATTGCAAAATTGTCCTTTTTGGTTGAAAATTTACGTATTGTTTTGAAAACCTGTCTTTTTTGCTAGAAAATTAATCTTTTGATCTATTCAACTTACACATGCAATCATTTTAGTTAAAAAATAATCTCTTTGGTTGAAAATTTAATTATTTTAGTAAATGGTTCATAATTATAGTTGAAAAATCATAACTTTGTTAAAAAAAGTAACTATTTAAAAAAATTTTGTTTTGTTTCAAATATATATATATATATATATATATATATATTTAAAAGTGAAAATGTAATTATTGCAATTTAGTATGCCATTATTTTAGTTAAAATTATAACTCTTTGTTTAAACATTACTTTTATTGACAAACACTTAAATATTCAAATTTTGTTTAACAAATTATCTTTTCATGTCAGAAACTCATCTTTTCAGTTGAAAATTCATCTATTTCAGTCGAAAATTCATAATTTTAATTAAAAGTGCTTCCCTTCTGTTGAATTTTGTTGTTGTTGAGTTAGTGCAGCAAAAAGCTAGAGGTTGGAGTCTTGACTACGAAATTGAATAATTATTCTAAACGTGGTGTTGCACGAACGAAACGTTCCTGTGGCAAAGTTTCCACGCAGAGATGATACGATCGAGAAGCACCTACTTTTTGTTGATAAAAGATATTAGTTTTCAACAAACAAATATTTCTAAGAGAAGCCCGCATTAGGAAATATTTAATATTTAATATTTAATAAACAAAAATGCAATTTCATTATTATTGTAAGCGTGGTTTTGCATCGACAAAACAGTTTTGTCCTAAAGTCTTCAAGCAGAGATGATATGATCGAGAATCACGCAGCTTTTTTTGATAAAAAACATGTCGATTAAAAAAAATGGTCTCTTAGAGAAGCTCGCATTAAGAAATATTTAATACTTAATATTCAATAAACAAAAATGAAATTTCATCATTATTTTAAGCATGTTTTTGCGCAAACGAAACTGTTTGGCCTAAAGTCTTCAAGCAGAGATGATATGGTCGAGAATCACTCACTTCTTGTGGATAAAAATTATCAACATTTCAAGAAAAATAACGCCCGATATGAAAAAAGTAAAGAGAAGAAAAATGTTGCTTTCTGAATACCCTAAAAGATTATTATAACCACTTCTTGAATTTGTTAGAAAACCGAAAAATCAAAGACAGTATACAAAAGTAATGACAAATCAAAAATTGAATTTTGCGGTTAAACTATGCGAAATACGGAAAAATATGAGATTACAAAAATTGTGCATACCGAAAAGATCTACAGATTTGTTATCAATCACCTTATAATACGATGCGTCGTTTTTTTTTAAACGCGAAAAACATTATTAACGATAATAAAAAGGTGATCGCTGTGTGGGCACATTCTCACTACAACTTTTATCTTTTAATTCTTTTTTAGTCTCGTGTGTGGGTTATGACCGGAGGTCTCACAAACTTTCATGTGGTTAATGACAATGGAGAATTCCGAAGTTTTTAATTATAATGTGTCAGTCACTATCGGCTTTCGAAACTTAATAAGCAGCGACCTTCGCAATTATTATTGATCACTAATTTGAATGCCTATAGGATGGGGAGTTAGAACTATCGAAGAAAAAAAGAACACAATTTTGGAAAGAAAACACAATTCGCAGATATTTACGGTTTAGCTCAAAGTTCTGAAAGAACAAATCAGGGAAAGGGTTCACATGCAACAATGAGTTAGTTGAAAGCAATTTAATGTTCAACAAAATCGCACAACTATTCATTCAAGTAATGGCGTGAAGAGATAAATGTTTAACAATAGGATTTTTGATTTGGTGGTAAAATTATAATTTGAGTAAGGAGTGAGGCGTTACGCACCATTGTCATTTGTGAAATACTCCAGCAATTTACACGTGGTTTGGCGGTTATGTTTGACCCATGGCAAGTTCGGGACTACAAGATTTAGCAAAATAAAGGAATGAAACAATTGATTTTTATGATTTGATAGCAAGGCTGCAGAATTGTAATTTATAAAGAAGAGAGAACTAAAAAGAGCACCACGAAAATAAAGAGTCAGTGGGCACACAATTTGGCGGCGTCTTTACGACATCATTACGACATATTTACGATAATTTTACGACATCCTATGTCCATGTCAATGTCGTTAAGTTGTCTTAAACATGTCGTTACGATGTCGTAAAGACGTCGCCAAATTATGTGCCCACTGTGGAAGAGCAAATACAAATCTTATATGGCAAAGAAACATGGCGGAACTCGGTGGAGGCGAACTCGCATCTCAAAAGGTCTAAAAGTCGTTAATCATGAGTTCGACCCCGAACGAGTTTGCCATAATACAAAAAAACATACCTTGAACATCCCTAACTAGCGTAGAACTGTAAGGCACAAATAGATTTATTTTAAATAAATGACAACGAGCCTCAAAAAGGCACGTTCGCCTGGCTCGAATTTCTAAGAGTGTACCAATCGATAATTCGCGAGGAAGCATGTGGGACAGTTTTTCCGCTATAATATAATGGGTCCGCGACAAAAAGCCCAAACGACAAAGCGCTCGCCTAATGAGAGTCGCGCTATGTAAAAAAGGCTCGCGAATCAGAGAGCGAGTAGGGGCGTGCTCATACATACATCCAAAGCGATGAAGCCAGTCACTCTCTGATTCGCGGGCCTTTTTCACGGAGTGCGTCTCTCATTGGACGGGCGGTTTGTCGACTGGACTTTTTGTCACGGATCCAATATAACAGTCAACCAATTAGAGCGTAGTGACACTCGTAGCTGTGCAGTGTAGCCAATAAGGTATCCGGGCCAAATTTAAAATACCAACGGTGGTGTGGTTCTTGAACATAAATTATAAGTGACAAATTACGTGAGTAACCATTCTAATAGGTTTCCTTGAGATGAGCTAAGCCTTATTTCTATCTGCGTCAGCTGATAGGATTTAGAGCAAACCCGTGCAGAGTATCAGTACGGGAAAGTTGAGGATTGGCGATTTCCCCAGTGACTAGACTAGAGTCTTTGAGGTAGAAATGATGGGCGTGTTCGCATCGTAGGGCACTCCACTCTCAAGCTCTCCCGTTCTTTCTCTCTCATCTTTTCTGTCTTTCTCGTCGTCGGCCACCCTATTCGCTGGTTAGTGACGACCCAAGGTTCACAAAACCGAAGTTACCTCAGAAAACTGAAGAACGGAAGGAACTAATCTTTATATATAATTAAAAGTTTGTCATAAAAACAAACGCAGGATTTCGCCGGGAGCAGGTGCTAATATGAAAAACTGCATCCGATACCAGCGAAATCGCGGTAAAATTTCAGCCATAACCACGTCCCACGAACATCTTCTTATAGAGAAGCTGTTCACGGAAGTTTTTCCCTTGTTCTTTTTGAATCCGAGCTTTCAGGAGTGAGTACTCGAGATAGATAAGATTTGATGCATTTTGCTCACCCCTAATACTGAAACTAAGTCTGAGTGTTACACAGCCTCCTCCACTGCTTCGTACAGAAATGCTCCTTTTCCCAATTCTTCGTGCAAATGAAAGAGGGTCTCTTCCACTTGCGACTCTGTGTGCTGTACCCATAATAATCCTGTTGCGGAAATATTAAAGATTCGATATTTCGCGACGACCATGACGGCGTGAGATTTACAGTCGCGGAACAGAAGACTTAAGATGCATGCTTTTGTTTATGTACATAACCTTTCGCGTCCCGATATCAAAGGGTCTGAGTTTGTTCTTCGTCCATGTAACCACTCAAAATGAATAAAGTACTATCGGGACGGCAAGCATGTATTTGCTTAGTATATCGTTCGACAATCCCTATAGCTAGATGTAGTTGCTCTTTGTTTTTAAGCATAGATCTTGCGATCGTTCATGTAAAATTCATAAGTGACTTTGTAATTTCGATCTGCAGGTTTGCAATAATGTGAGGCAAAGGTGGAGTGGGCTCATGGTGTCGCCCTGAAAGACACCTCTCTAAATTCTGACCTTGATAGTTGTCACAAGATTTTTTCCCAGTGAGATAGTAAATCTGGTTTTTCAAAGCGGCGTCAATCTCTCTATGCACCTCACGATTTGCGGATGAACCTTTAAGTTTTCCAAAAGACAGATGATAAGTCTACGGCAGGTCGAATCGCAAGCTTTCCAATAATCAATCCAGGCCATCCACAGGTCACGCTGGTAGGATGCTGCATCTTTGCAGACACATCTATCGATGAGCTGGTTCTCCCGACATCCTGCTAAGCCTTTCTTTAAGCCACGTTTTTCATATATTTCTTGCCACACCGGTTCAATTGTATTATGCGCCCTTTCACCAACTACTCCGCAATTGGCTCTTCCGAAATTAAATACGAATTGAAAATACGGGCCAAATGCTGATGGGTTGAAGGAAACTTTTTTCACGAAAAGGTCTTGATAACATCTGGTCCCGGATCGGAATAGTTCTTCATCCCTCTTAATATATTTTTCACCTCCTCGGTAGCGATGGGTGGGCATTCTTCATCAGGTATTATGAGGGCATCACACAGCGTAGGCTTCTCTCCCAATTACCCAGCCTATCTTTATGGCGAGGTGAAGCATTCGTAATTTGGTATTATGATCAACTATTGGTTTTGTTTTACGTTTCAAATCCGCCAAAGCTCTCGCTGCATCATACACACAACAATTGATAGGCCAGAGGCCGGATTCTTCGGGAAAATGTTCACGAAGCTCATCATCCATTTCAGCCAGATCTTTAGGCTTGAGAGAAATCTGGGTGTTGATGTTTCTCCGGGTTATAAAGCATCGCTCTTCCTCTATCAGATTCCTGCCCGATGTTGGCCTTAGGGTCGCCTCTCTTTCACTGCTTCTCGCTTGTTCTGGCTGTGGTATAGTAGGCGTTCCGCTTACATAGCCCCTGTTCTGAATTAGTTCGGCATGGTTTTGCAGACGTTGATGCGAAAAGTGTGGTAGCTCCAGGTGTTTCCCGCACCACAGAGCATGAAGATGTACGATGTTACCCCGCTCAGGTGCTGCACTTATTTCGCAACACTCTAGCAAGTCGCGATTTAGTCGCTCCGTCCTCCTAAAGGTCCCGAGATTCCGTGGATCCATCGCATTGAATCCATTTTAATTGGCTCCCCCAGCTCTAGAGTGTGAATGGAGAAAGGGTAGGTCATACCAAAAAATTAGGTGAGCACAGAAAGATGGAGCCCCAATTTTTGAGAATAAATCGGTTCAGTTTAAATCGTAGTGAGTGCTGCGATAAAATCGGAATGACGGCATTCATAACAATACCAATGGGTTTACCGATAACTTAGTACTTAAAAACTTTCGTTTTGAAATAACTGGAAGATTCATCTCTGAAGACACTACTCTCCTTCAAATATGTCTTCGGTGAAAGATCTCGGGATAAGACAACACATGACAGTTTTCTACAAATTCGATTTATCATCTTAGGACACATAAAGATAAGGCTAATGGCCCAAAAATGAGTTTTTACATTGGTTTTATTTCTTTTGCCCACGGTACAATGAGGTTGGGAAAAAAACTCAACAGAACTGAACTTCTACAAATTTATCGACCGAAAAATCAAACTGATACTCCAGAGAAATGATTTTTGGGACACGAGCTTCCAAACGGCCAAAACGTTGACTTTATTTTTGCGCAACTTTGATGTTCAACTGATGTTCAATGAATCATCATGTATTTATCAAAATATTCCTTACGTTTCGACCTTATTGCAGGTCTTCTTCAGAGTTAATTATAACAGAATTTCCTTACAACTATGTCCTACAAAATATCATCTATCCCCACCTTATAACTAATCCGCTCACTTCTATAGCCTGACCTTTCTCGCTGCGCCTCGCCTCGCCTCACACGCATTTCGCTCGTTTCTCGCTATGCCTCGCATTACCAGCCTCTGTATCCGCGGCTAACATCTAATACTTAACTACTATTTACAATATTTACAGTTTTCTTACTGCAACTTCCGCTCATATTTACAATCTTTCCTTTTCCATTCCTCTCCCGCTCTCCTTGTCTTTTTCTCCACCTTACCCTAACCCCGTTTATCCATGCTACTGTCCTTTTGTCCCCCCTTTCATGCAACAATACCTCCATGATTATCCCACTCCTTTCCACCTCTTCATACTCCTCCAATCAGTGCTGGACGTTTCCATCCCCTTTCCCGCACAGTTCACACATTCTGATCTCTCTAGAAAACCAGAACCTATTATAATCCTCCATTAAACCGCATCTCATTCTCGCTATACGTTCCTGACTTTCTTGCTCTTCTTTCTCACACAAATATTGCGCTCTCTCCCTTTTTTATAAATGATAAATCGTGATATGTTATTGTATTATTTTTTTTATTTGTCTAGGGTAGATTTTTATGAGTCTTCTAAGCTGTTAAAAGTATTTAAAAATCCATTTAAAGTGTCTGATAGAATTACAGCTAAGATATCATCCACATATCTTTTATACAGGATAGAAGTGAAACTCAAACTATTAGAGGCTCTTTTTTAAAAATCTTTCATAACTAAATTTGCTACAATTGGAGATAGTGGCGAACCATACATTGGAATATCTCAAAACGTCTTAGATATTTACGAAAAAAATATAATATAAATATGTCTTTTACTAATAAACACACTCTAAATAAATTCCATTTTTTTGAACATCAAGATAAACATAATAAAGAGAATGTATCTGGGGTTGTATATTTCATAAAATGCAAAGGTTGTAACATGAGTTATATCGGAGAAACTGGCAGGGGATCTAAAACTCGTATAAATGAACATAACAGAGATTGTGGACTTGGAAATCAAAATTAAGATTAATCACAACATGCATGATAATCAAATCATCATTTTGATTTTGAAATTAATAATATTAACATTTTAGCTAAAGAAATTAATGCATATAACAGAAGATTGATTACATTCATTTTTTGTTGTTGATAATAGTGCATTAAAATTTCTATTAATTTAAAAACAGAAATATTAAATATTAATAAAATTACCGAAGCATTATTTAAAAAATAATTTTCTTAAAATTTTAATGTGGCGGTTTTTTCGTTTGAATGCCAGTTTATTAGCAGGTTTATGTTTTACTCATCTGAAACTAGATTTATCTCTAACGTACTGTGTCCAAAGCAAAACACAGTGTCAGTTTTGAAAAATTTAGTTTCTACAAATTTGAGACCTTAGTACGATTTCTGAGGTTTTAATTTCATTGAATAATGTGATGTAATCAGATTTTGAAATGTCTTTTGGATAGAATTTTCAATAAGGTAATAAATAAATAACTATTGTTATATAGTTTTTAACAATTAAAAAAAGCAATTTTATAAGCATGTTTAAAAATTTTGACTTAGGTGATAATTGACTGAAAAGACCTGCAATAAGGTCGTAACGTAAGCAATATTTGGACAAATACATAATGTTTCGTTGAACATCAGAATCCTTTTTTTATTATATTAGAACCGTATAACCAAATTAACTTTTATTCATGAAGAATAACTATGTTATTTAAATAGCGGTCGAGAAATATATATATATAATTAAAAATTTGTCATAAGGACAACCGCAGGATTTCGCCGGGAGCGGGTGCTAATCTGAAAAATTGCACCCGCTTCCAGCGAAATCGCGGTAAACTTTCAGCCACAACCACGTCTCACAAGCGTGAGATAGGTGGTTACAGTCTGTAAAAACTCATTTTTTAAGCCATTAGCCTTATCCTTTTGTGTCATAAGATGATAAATCGAATATGTAGAAAATTAGCATGTGTTGTCTTATCCTGAGATCTTTCACCGAAGACATATTTGAAGGAGAGTAGTCTCTTCGGAACTGATGGCATTGTTCACTATTTTGTTGTTCAGTTGACCTCGTTACTGTTTACTTTCACTTATCATGCCGATTCCTTTTTCTTTTTAAGTAGAGAGCTTCGAGACTGGTGGAATACGGTTTTGGAGGCGGGAACTACTGCTCTGATTATCTCGTTGACATATTGTTGAGAGAATACGGATACTATCTGACGCTAAGAGAAGTCTAGAGCGGAGGGAGATGTGGGTCAGAGAAAATCAACAGTTTCTCTCTGACCCATCT